>NC_091766.1:91295439-91397939 GCF_029378745.1 Bos indicus | reverse complement strand
TTGCATTCTGTTCTTTTAGTTCACTGCTAGTTGATGAAAAACTTTAATAGGCCTTTCTACTAAAGAGCTTTGATTCAACTTGAGTGAGATCAGAAGAAATTCATATACAGTTTTACAGAAATACTATGTAAAGTATAAAATATCTTTCTCATTTTAAAAAGTGCTATATTTTTGTTATGAAATACAATAAAATTGAAGTTATTTAAAGTTATTATGGATCTAATACTTGGCATAAATGTTAGAGTAATTCTCATTTATTAATTTTTGATTAATATTTTGATTAACAAAATCTTACTGTTGTTATTACTTACTTAACTCAACTTATCTGATAGAGTGCCTGAAGAACTATGGATGTAGGTTCATGACATTGTACAGGAGGCAGTGCTCAAGAACATCCCCAAGAAAAAGAAATGTGAAAAGGGAAAATGGTTTTCTAAGAAGCCCTTAAAATAGCTGAGAAAAGAAGAGAAGCTAAAGACAAAGGAGAAAAGGAAAGATATATCCATTTGAATGCAGAGTTCCAAAGAATAGCAAGGAGAGATAAGAAAGCCTTCCTCAGTGATCAGTGCAAAGAAATAGAGCAAAACAATAGAACGGGAAAGACTAGAGATCTCTTCAAGAATATTAGATACCAAGGGGACATTTCATCCAAAGGTGGGCACAATAAAGGACAGAAATGGTATGGACCCAACAGAAGGAGAAGATATTAAGAAGAGGTAGCAAGAATACACAGGAGAACTATACACAAAAGGTCTTCATGACCCAGATAAGCACGATGGAGTAATCACTCACCTAGTCCCAGACATGCTGGAATGTAAAGTCAGTTGGCCTTTAGAAAGCATCACTATGAACAAAGCTAGTGGGTGTTATGGAATTCCAGTTGAGCTATTTCAAATCCTTAAAAATGATGCCATGAAAGTGCTGCACTCAATATGCCAACAAATTTGGAAAACTCAGCAGTGGCCACAGGACTGGAAAAGGTCTGTTTTCATTCCAACTCCAAAGAAAGGCAAAGCCAGAGAATGTTCAAACAATTGCACAGTTGCACTCATCTCACATGCTAGCAAAGTAATGCTCAAAATTCTCCAAGCTAGGCTTCAATAGTACGTGAACTATGAACTTCCAGATGTTGAAGCTGGATTTAGAGGAACCAGAGATCAAATTGCCAACATATATTGGATCATGGAGAAAGCAAGAGAGTTCCAGAAAAACATCTACTTCTGCTTTACTGACTATAGCAAAGCCTTTGACTGTATGGATCACAAAAACTTTGGAAAATACTTCAAGAGATGGGAACACCAGACCACCTATCTGCCTCCTGAAAAATCTGTATGCAGGTCAAGAAGCAATAGTAACAACCAAATATGGAACAATAGATTGGTCCAAATTGAGAAAGGAGTACGTCAAGGCTATATATTGTCAAACTGCTTATTTAACTTATTTGTAGAGTATATCATGTGAAATGCCGAACTGGATGAAGCACAAAATGGAATCAAGATTGCCGGGAGAAATATCAATAACCTCAGATATGCAGATGATACCACACTTACAGCATAAAGCAAAGAAGAACTAAAAAGCCTCTTGATGAAAGTGAAAGAGGAGACTGAAAATGTTAGCTTAAAACTCAACACAAAAAACTAAGATCATGGCATCCAGTCCCATCTCTTCACGGCAAATAGATGGGACACAATAGAAACAGTGACAGATTTTATCTTATTGGGCTCCAAAATCATACAGATGGTGACTGCAGCCATGAAATTAAGACTATTGCTCCATGGAAAAAAAGCTATGACCATCCTAGACAGCATATTAAAAAGCAGAGACATTACTTTGCTTACAAGGGTTCATCTAGTCAAAGCTATGGTTTTCCCAGTAGTCATGTATGGATGTGAGAGTTGAACTACAAAGAAAGATAAGCACCAAAGAATTGATGGTTTTGAACTGTGGTGTTGGACAAGACTCTTGAGAATCCTTTGGACTGCAAGGAGATCCAACCAGTCCATCCTGAAGGAAATCCGTCCTGAATATTCATTGGAAGGACTGATGCTGAAGTTGAAACTCCAATGTGTTGGCTCCCTGTTGCGAAGGACTGACTCATTGGAAAAGACCCTGATGTTGGGAAATATTGAAGGTGGGAGGAGAAGGGGACGACAGAGTATAAGATGGTTGGATGGCATTACCAACTAGATGGACATGAGTTTCAGCAAGCTCCAGGAGTTGGTGATGGACACGGAAGCCTAGCATGCTTCGGCTCATGGGGTCGCAAATTGTCAGACATGACTGAGCAACTGAACTGAACTGTTGTTCATCCAATATTGGAATAGCTGATCTATAAAAGAAAGTTTTGTGGGTTTTTTCCATCCAAATTTGTAAGGGAAAACTGTCTTGCCATATGACAGTCACTATCATTGCTGGAAAATTAAAGCCACATATTAGAAAGAAAAAGAGACAGAATCTAGAAACCAAAACCACTTTCTTATTATTGCATTTACTTTGTTTTCTGCAATCATAAAATTTGTGTGTATTTAATCTCTGATGCACATTTGTGTGTTTTGACTCTTATATGGATACAAAAATTTTGGAGAGCAGAGGCCAATTAACACCTAGAAAGTCTAGAAAGTCATTATTTTAGCAAAAGGTGAGGTGCAGACTTTCTTCACAGGACCACTATTTACAAATAGGGATAATAGGGCATCCTCAAGTTTTACAAGCCTGCTCATACAGACCTTGCAAATCATGAATGGCTTCAGAAACTACAAAAAGATGCTTCTTTTGGTGCGAGTTGATTAATGTTCTACTCCTGTGGACTTTGAAGGAGCTTCATTTCTCCAGTGAGAAGCAAGAGCTTGGGGTGATACAAGAGCCCATAAAGGTACCAAGGTGTTTAGTCACTTAATTGTGTGCGACTCTTTGTGACCTCATGGATCATAGCATGCCAGGCTCCTCTGTCCATGGGATTTCTTTAGGCAAGAATACTAGAATAGGCTGCCATGCCCTCCTCCAGGGGATCTTTCAAACCCAGGGATCAAACCCAGACCTCCCACACTGCAGGTGGATTCTTTACCATCTGAGCCACCAGAAAGCTCAAGAATACTAGAGTGGGTAGCTTATCCCTTCTCCAGGGGATCTTCTCAATCCAGGGATCAAACCCTAGTCTCCTGCACTGCAGGTGGATTCTTTACCAGCTGAGCTACCAGGGAAGCCCAAAGGTATCAATATTGCCTTGAATTTGGCCAAATGAAGATATCAGCTTTGGCCAGGTATACATACTGCCTGCTTTGTCACAAAGGAAACTTCCTTAGATCAGTTCAGTTATCCATACAATCAGCACAGTCTCCCACTCAGGGAAATCTTGCTACCTCCTACTCTTCCCTGAAAATGAAAGTTAATAGACACTCTTCAACTGAGTGCTTTTTAATTTCTATCTGCACTGTTCCACTGAAACAACTCTCACTGAATTCCCTAATGACTTGCTTGATACTATACCAAACAGATCATTCAGAGAAACTACCTGATGAGGCAGGAGATATGGATTTGCTCCCTGGGTTGGAAAGATCCCCTGGAGAAGAGAAGGACAACCCACTCCAGTCTTCTTGCCTGGGAAATCCTACAGATGGAGGAGCCTGGTGGGCTACCGTCCATGGAGTCACAAAGAGTCCGGACACGAGTGAGTGAATAAACAACAAGCAAAAATGTAGAGGCTACCCAAGTTCAAATCCTGATGCTTCACTTACTGACTGTGTAACATTGGCAGTTTACTTCATTTCTCTGCTCTTCAAGGTCTTTATAGGTAAAATCATGATGATAATAGTTTTGTCTCTCAGAATTTCTGGGAATAGCAAATAAATTAATGCATATCAAGTGAAAGGATAGTGGTTGGAAACCTGTAATGATTAAAGAGAGGTTCATTATTTTTAATTATGTTTGCATGATTCCATCAGCATTCTACAGTGATTACCATGCTACCTAAAACATTCTCCTCCTCAATTTCAAATCAACTGATTATCACAAATGCTTCTTTAATCCTATCCACATCCAATCTACTTACCCCACTTCAGACTACTCTAATGGGGTTAGAGAAGACCTATGTGTGTATATGTGTGTATCTATCTATCTATAGAAAATAGATTTCTCCTCACAACTCTATCATATATGCAGGGTCATCTTGTTCCTATGCTAATACAACTATTCACCCCTTTATTTGAAACCATTCAATGTTTTTTAACTAGTCTTAATGCAAAATCTCTTAAACTATACAATATAAATAAAAAATTATTTAATTGAATTCATAACTAGTATACATAACAGGCTGCCTTATCTTTGAAAGTATTACATTCAGACACCAAATCATTTTAAAACATTGGTACGGTGATATCTTGTGTCTCTACCAAGTTCTCACACTTGGCGTCTTAGGCACCAGTTACAAGTTCTCTAACCTATATGGCAACGTGAACACAACTTCTTTCAAGTCTTCCTTCTTATCTAGGGCCTCTATCTTATGGAGAAATTATACAATTCTTAGTATTTGTTAAAGAAAGATTAATAATGATAAAAAGTGAATTTATATTCTATGTTTATTTTTGTGATAACTTTTTATGTACCTGCATCCAGAGGAGTTTTTGTCCTATATGTCATATATGATAACATAATCATCTCTCATCATATTTTCTTTTATTCCTGAACCTTTATCCAATTGCGTATTCTGACTTACTTGATCACCTTCTAACAAAAGTGCAATATGATAGCTAATTTTCATCCCCACAAGAAGAATGTATTAAAATTAAAAAGGTTTTAAAAACAGAACCTAAACGTGTTAGTTGTGTCATTTGGGTTGTATATAATTGGTATATTACTTTTTGTTTGAATTCTATATATAAGTGAAATGAAATAGTTGTATCAGCTCTCCATGTCTTCAGGTCCTATAGGATAAGGAAAGTAGACCCAAACATACAGGAATTTGTGTTCCGTGAGAAAAATCCTAAACTTGGGGAACCTAAAATTTTCATAATGGTTGGCAAGTATGCCCGCCCTCTGCTCTAAAGGAGGCACTATCTGCATCTATCAAGACTGTTTACAGTACAAACATTATTGAAGTGATAGTCCCCTCAAAATGACAATCAGTGACTCTGTTCATGCGACATGCAGAAACACTAGAGACCCATGGCTGATTTTCTCCCAACAAATAGTCTCAGGATAGTTTAATTTCTTACATGGCTACTCAGGGCTCAGTGAGAATGCTCAAGATGCCCTCTCCAGTAGAGCTAAAAGGTTTCTTCACATCCTAACCTTAGAGATTCAAGCATTATCACTTCTATCATATTCTATGTCAAATGAGTCACCAAATCCAACCCCAATTTAAGGAAAGGGAAATTGGACTCTATTTCTTAACTTGAGGAATAGCACAGTATTTACTTAAACTACCTTAAAATACTACAGTATTATCTTAAACTACCTCCTTCACAGAAGGCAATGGCACCCACTCTAGAACTCTTGCCTGGAAAATCCCATGGATGGAGGAGCCTGGTAGGCTGTAGTCCATGGGGTCGCTAAGAGTCGGACTTGACTGAGTGACTTCACTTTCACTTTTCACTTTCATGCATTGGAGAAGGAAATGGCAACTCACTCCAGTGTTCTTGCCTGGAGAATCCCAGGGACGACGGGGCCTGGTGGGCTGCCGTCTATGGGGTCGCACAGAGTTGGACACGACTGAAGTGACTTAGCAGCAGCAGCAGCAAACTACCTCCTAAGTTTTGTGTTTGGCAATATTACATAATATTATAATAACAAAAGAGTATAAGTAAACAGTAGGTAGATGTACTTACGGTTATTCTATGCATGCATTAAGAAACACTGATCTAAAGCATCAGTACAATTTTACAGATAAGATCACTGGGTCTAGAAAGATGGAAAAGATCACAGTTTCACATGTTGAAAGTAAGAGACAGAAATAGAACCAGGACTCCCATTTGTTGGAGGCATTTTCTATCATATTACAGTATGGCAAAAAATATGCTATGAGATTATAAATGATACATACTATTGTTTTAAAATTGAGTCAGATGAGCTGAGAAAATCTGCTGAAGTTTAGAAATAGATAACTATAACTTTCCTGTTTTACTATACATTAAAAGGCATTATACTATAACCAATAAATATTCTACAATTTAATATTTAAGAGTAAGTTTAAAAAGACAAAGAACAGTCAATAATTTCAAGTAAAGCATATTTGTGAGTGTAGAGAAATGCCAAATTTCATGTATACAGACCATCTACAAACTAATTACAATGATCTAATATAAACAAAATTAAGAGCTGCTTATTTGAAAAATTCAAACTCAACAAATATAACTGATTAACTCAAAACAATACAAAAACTAGATTCCAAATATTCTATTATTTTTCTATAAGTAACTAATTAATTGGCATAATTCAACTAAAAATTATTGCTTATGATCAAATACTGGCAGTTTACCAACAGAAAATTTGAGTTATAATTTCCTTTTTCATTTCTACTATTAGATATAAAGTTTATCTAAACTTCTAAAACTAGACTTTGAATAGAGAAAAATACGTTTTGAGAGTAAGCAAAGATATCAAAAGCAATAATAAATATATCAAAGCTGATTGAATTTGACCATTGAATATCATTAATTCTAAATCTAATTGTAATAGCACAATTGTACTTTTTATATAGAACCTCAAATCATCATAGTCAATTCTTTTAGTAACCTCTATAGCTTAGTACTATGAAATAATTTTTTCAGCTATACCTGCAAAAAAGTAATAGCAGTTATAAGTATTATATACATAAACACTGCAGAAATTTTTTAAAAAGACATTATAGGTGATTTCTCATTTAGCACAGGACTGAGTAACTCTTACTGGAATTAACTACCTAACACAAAAAATTATAAAACCAGACAAAGCATACAAGGTGATTTTTTTCCAAACACTAGAAAATAGAATGGTATGATTGTCTTTTATATAAAGGAAACAGGTAATGCCCACGCTTATCAGATAACATCTGAAATCAGAAATTTACTCAATGTGATAAACACTAGACTGAAGACTATAGAAGAAAGATTCCATAAACTTGAGGACAGAGTAATATATAGTATCTAATTTGAAGAGTTTGTTGTGGATCACAACAAACCGGAAAATTCTTCAAGAGATGGGAACATCAGACCACCAGACCTGCCTCCTGAGAAATCTGCATTCAGGTCAAAAAGCAACAGTTAGAATTGGACATGGAACAATGGAATGGTTCAAAGTTGGGAAAGGAGTACAGCAAGGCTGTGTATTGTCACCCTGCTTGTTTAACTTATATGCAGAGTACATCATGTGAAATTCCGGGCTGGATGAAGCACAAGCTGGAATCAAGTTTGCCAGGAGAAATATCAATAACCTCAGATATGCAGATGATACCACACTTATGGCAGAAAGCAAAGAAGAACTAAAAAGCCTCTTGATGGAAGTGAAAGAGAAGAGTGAAAAACGTGGCTTAAAACTCAACACTCAGAAAACTAAAATCATGGCATCTGGTCCCATCACTTCATGGCAAATAGATGGGGACACAATGGAAACAGTGAAAAACTTTATTTTCTAGGGCTCCAAAATCACTGCAGGCGGTGAATGCAGCCATGAAATTAAAAGATGCTTACTCCTTGGAAGTAAAGCTATGACCAACCTAGACAGAATATTAAAAAGCAGAGACATTACTTTGCTGGCAAAGGTCCATCTAGTCAAAGCTATTGTTTTTCCAGTAGGCATGGATGGACGTGAGTTGGACTATAAAGAAAGCTGAGCACCGAAGAATTGATGCTTTTGAACTGTGGTGTTGGAGAAAACTCGATTATATTTTGATTGAGGTGTTGGTTACAAGGGTATAAATATTCATCAAAACTCATGAAACTGTCTGCTTAAGAACCAGGTATCTCAAAGCATTTATATTTTACCTCAAAATATAAAATTTTAAAGTGAACCCCTTCCTGACCACTGACTGGGAAATGTAGCATAAATACCTTAGTTAAATATTAAGTGAATTGAACATTGTGTGTAACTATTACCTTGGAACAAGTACTCACTAACTCACACTTTATCTAAAACTTTGTGATATACAAGTTTGTTTTAACAGAAATCATTTTAATATGTGTTGGCTCAAAGGACATTTGGGTAATAAAAGGATATTTCTTCTTTATGCTTTCCTCTGCTACGCATTTAGAGAAATTTTCTCTAGAACTCTTTTTATAACTCCCAACTGCTGGTTCTTGCTACTTAGCAGCAAAATACAAACATATTCAACAGAAATAAATATCCATGTGAGACATGACTCTACACAAAAAGGTGCTTTGTAAAAATTATTATAAGACTTTTCAACATTTTTCACAATTTGTCCAAGAGAATTTTTAAGAAGTACTTAAAACTCTGTGGGGAAAAAATGGGACACAACCTAGGATAAAATTATTTTCCTGTCTGCAGAGGCTTCTGGCTTAAATGCTACAAATAAAAAGCACCGGTTCTTTTGACTCATACTGTACATTATAAAGTCAATAGATTTAAATATAGAGCCAGATCAGCGTTTAAAATCATTTCTGTCCATTCACTATGTGTGATGCTAAACTCATTTAAGGAAGGTATTTTTATTTCTTAATTTTAGAAGTTATTCTCTTGGGCCATTGTATCCATTAGACTGGTAAGGTTTTATTTTGAGATCTGGAGTTTTTAGCAGAATTCAGACAATTCCAAATTTTGTATTCCTTCAAAGCAATGCAAACAAAACATCTGCTTTTCTTATATCCATTAGTAGATAGGTTTATTGAGATATTGTATAAATGCTAATAGAATTCAGTGAAGTCTACGAAAGTAGGAAGATGACAGTACTTATTATTCCAGTAGTCAAATAAAAGAAACTTGGTAGCTTTTTTATCCACCCAGAGAATTCAGATTCTCAAATTATTTTCATCTCTTTATCAGAACTTAAACTGGGAAAGGAGCTAAAAAATAAATGTATCTCTCCAAATAGGGTATGCAAACACCTGTGCATTATTTTGAAGTCTTGCTAAAATCCCAATAGCTCACAGTTATGAAATGACAGGTATAAACATCCCCTTCTCAGAAAGTTGAATGACTTCGCTTTGTCAATCCAAAGTGATCTTCCTCACAACACACCCCCACAACAATGGTTCACTTCCTGAAACTTATTTTATCTACTGAGAGCGCTGAAAAAGATGTTACTGCTCTTCAAAGAGACCTTAACAAGTTTGGGTCTACAGCTATTTAGAAAGGAGGTTTTACGACATATAAGAGGAAGATGGAAAATAAATTCACAGTTATGGTCTTAACGTGACACGGTGTATGCTACAAACGACGTGGTTTTCTAGTGACGGTGTTAAATGAACTCATCTTAAAACATAAAATAAGACTAGGTACAAAGCTATAGAATTTCTAAACAGAGTAAAGCTGCAATTTGAGATATTTTTCCAAAACAAAAAATTATATTGTGATTATCATTATCCATTATAAGCATTAAGTCATTTTCACAGTTGCATATTGAAAATATTTAAAACCAATGAAATTACATTTATGATAATTAAAAAAAAATTACATTCTGTAACCATGCACATATTTGTAGATACAAATGCAAGACTTCTAAAGCTTTAAAAATTTAAAACCAGTTTATATCTCACTATAAAGTTTAATTTTCTAAACAATTTTTTTAAAATTTATTTGTTTTTGTCTGCTGGACTTTTGGGGGCATTATATCTGTTTAATTACTACACAGTTCCAGCTGAACCACCTGCCAACTTGACACTGGTATTTCTCTAATTAAAACTGTAATTAAATTTGTGATAAAATATAATTAACCTAAATTTTAGGGCAGATTTGAACCTTCCACTTTGCCCAGAAGCTCCAAATATTTTAAGGATTCATGCAAAATTCTAAAAAATAATGAGCTTGAGTCTTATGCTCTCTTAGTTATTTAATATTCAGGGTTTGAAGATCTACTAAAAAGAATGCTGGGATTGTTTGTTTTGATAAACATTTCAGAACATTTAGAATATACTTATTAATATTTGTCATTAATATTTATAAAATTATATTTAATATTTGCATGGTACTGCTGCTTAAGACTTTTTTTAAAAGAAGAAAATGTCCCTATCAAAAGTACAAGATCATAAACAGACCGACAGTCCTAGGAATATTAAGTGAAAAACAAAGAAAGACTTTGATAGTGTGATCAAAGAAAGGAGGACAAAATCAGTACATAACCTAATAAAAGCCTTTACATAATATAATTTAAGAAGTTAAAATCCACAAGGAGGAGTCTGGGGAAAATGGATACTGTTTATGTATGGCTGAGTTCCTTTGTTGTCCACAAGATATTATCACAACATGGTTAATAGGCTATATACCAATATAAAAGGTTTAAAACAGAATAAGGGAATCCCCAAAGATGGATATACTTATCATTCTAAGTTTTAAATTAACGGATTGTCTAGTCAAGGCTATGGTTTTTCCTATGGATGTGAGAGTTGGACTGTGAAGAAAGCTGAGTGCCAAAGAATTGATGCTTTGGAACTGTGGTGTTGGAGAAGACTCTTGAGAGTCCCTTGGACTGCAAGGAGATGCAACCAGTCCATTCTGAAGGAGATCAGCCCTGGGATTTCTTTGGAAGGAATGATGCTAAAGCTGAAACTCCAGTACTTTGGCCACCTCATGCAAAGAGTTGACTAATTGGAAAAGACTCTGATGCTGGGAGGGATTGGGGGGCAAGAGGAGAAGGGGACGACAGAGGATGAGATGGCTGGATGGCATCACTGACTCGATGGACATGAGTCTCAGTGAACTCCAGGAGTTGGTGATAGACAGGGAGGCCTGGCGTGCTGCGATTCATGGGGTCGTAAAGAGTCGGACACGACTGAGCTACTGATCTGAACTGAGAGTTTAAAGACACTATAAACACCTTACAGACAGGGCCTGTATTTTGGTTTTCTCGGATGAATGCTGCCAAAGTCACTGGCTTCCTGAAGAATGTCAAATAAACTCTCTAATGATTTGGATGTACAGTGGATGTTTCTTAACAGAAATGTTGCTCCCCACTGAGTGAGGTGACCCACAAAACTCAGGACCTCGTCTATTACTCTGGGCCAAAGAATGCTTGACCCAGTGTGGAAAGAAAGCCCAAGGAATCACGTGGAAGGTCCTAGACTTCTTCTGAGCCTGTGGGTGTACACATCTGGGATTTCTGAGACCTACAATTATCCTGAGTTGACTTTAACAATCCAAATCTCTCTTAATTCACCAAATAATTGATATTACATTGTTTCCTCTCTCCTTCCCCCCTTGAGTGTAAAATTTCTCAAAAAAATATCTGTTGGATGAATTAATGCATTTTGCCTTGTTGATGAGATGAAAGTATTGGCCTTTTATCAGTATTTTAAATTATTGAGCTTAATAGGTATATTTTAGGATATATTCAAACTATGTTTACAACTAAACCACCCATATATTTAAAGAATCCTTAATACGTTTAAATATCTGTCAAGTATCAAGACTCAATAAATGGATTTTTTGATTCAACTTGATTCATCTTTGGGGGGTATTTATGGAAAGAACAAAATATTCACTAACAAATAGTATATGATCAGGAGTCTGAAGCCATGGCCAAAATCTATCATCTTTAGAAGGTAGTTGGATCAAATAATTCTCATTGCTTGATTCCAAGATGGGGAATTCTCTTCCAGTTCTCAAATCTGAGTATAGCGCTTCTTAAGATTATTTTTCTACATTTGTAAAGAAACAGTTTACTGGTATGGGCTAAGACAAAAGTAAAAATAACATTTTTCCTGTGGTGATCCACACATTTATAATTTAAAACTGGCCTCTGTCCCTCCCTTCGTAGGTCATTTAGTAAAGCTTCAAGGAAAGTTAAAAGTATCTATACTTCGCAGTAATGTTACCAGAAAAGCTGGAAACTTGAGAAAATGTGTAAAGGAAATGTTGCTTTGCACCCTAGTATAAGAGATAGGTCATCATTCATTTGCCTCTAAAAATACTAGGCATATCTGAGTTAAATCAACAAAGAGAAATGGCAGCTTGGAAAAGTTAAGTAAATAGAGGAGAAAATGAAAGCAATATTTTACTGTGGGTGTATGCTCAGTCACTAAGTCATGTTTGACTCTTAGCGACACCATGGACTATAGTTACCAGGCTCCTCTGTCCATGGAATTTTCCAGGCAAGAATAATGGAGTGGGTAGCCATTTCCTTCTACAGGGGCTCTTTCCAACCCAGGGATCTAACCCACGTCTCCTGTATTGTCAAGCAGATTCTTTACCACTGTGATGAGTTCCCACATCTGGGAGGCCCAATATGTTACTGAACTAACATAAAATACAGTTATAAAAACCTTAGAATCTCAAGACTAGAAGTATTCTAATGCCTATCCAGTCCAATCTACCACCAAAGTCTAAACCTCTTCTGCAGAATTTCCTCTCAGTGGCTAGCAGAACAATTTGGAAATTAGTTGTGGCAATGGACTTACTTCATCCATATCCATTTCTCTTAGCATTGAACAATTTTATTAGCAAGTCTTCTCTTTTACTGAACATCTCCAAATTCAACAATGAGGGTATGATCACTACACTAATGTTTTTAGTCACTTTTCCTATGCTCTTCTGCTTTGTAGCTATGTACTATTGAGCGAGTTACCAATGAGTAAAATGTATTCATAATATTCATGTCTTGGAGTTCTTACTTTCCTTCTCTTTATGGAAATGGAGATACTTCCTCTGTAGGACTGTTGAGTGAAATGAATAAAAATTGATGAATAAAGTATCATTACAAGTCAGTGTTCAATACTGACAGCTGTTTTTATTATTAAATTACATCATTATATTGCTCTATTTTCTCTGAATTCATTCTAGGTGATCTATTTAAGGCATATTCCAAGCATCAGATGCAAAGCTTCAAGTATTATCAACTCATATAAATGCAAAGTAAAGCAAAGCTATATCATTCCCTTTTCATAAAATATACTTCTATTACAATCCACAAATTCAATTTATGTTTTTTGTTTGATCCAGTATTCATATGGTCCAAGAGAACCAGGTTCAGTCCCTGAGTCAGCAAGTTCCCCTGGTGAAAGGAATGGTTACTCACTCCAATGTTCTTGCCTGAAGAATTCCATGGAAAGTGAGCCTGGTGGGCTACTGTCCATAGGGTTGCAAAGAGTCAGACACAATTAAGAGACTAACTTTCACTTTTTCTCATACTGTCCTGAAGCTTTTGGGTAAACTTTTTATTAAAAATATCTTCTGTCCACTCTCTGATAGAAAAACCATTAATGACTCAGGAAATTATACAGATACGTATCATTGAAAATGAGCCCTAGAAACCAGCATTAATGTCCAATCTCCTATCAGAATTTCACAGGGATTTCCATTAACTAAAAACAATATAACTAATACTTACAAATTTTTTCATTGCGTGCCCACTTCTGTTTGGACCATCTGATCAAAAGCTGAGATACTATTTCCTCCTGCCCAACATCCTCCCATTAAAAAGTACAATATAGACTTTTGGATGGCAGCCATTCTGACTGGCATGAAATGGACCTCATTGTGGTTTTGATTTGCATTTCTCTGATAATGAGTGATGTTGAGCATCTTTTCATGTGTTTGTTAGCCATCTGTATATCTTCTTTGGAGAAATGTCTATTTAGTTTTTGATTTTTTTGATTGGGTCCATTTTTTGATTGGGTCATTTATTTTTCTGGAATTGAGCTGCAGGAGTTGCTTATATATTTTTGAGATTAGTTGTTTGCCAGTTGCTTCATTTGCTATTATTTTCTCCCATTCTGAAGGCTGTCTTTTCACCTTGCTTATAGTTTCTTTTGTTGTGCAGAAGCTTTTAATTTTAATTAGATCCCATTTGTTTATTTTTGCTTTTATTTCCAATATTCTGGGAGGTGGGTCATAGAGGATCCTGCTGTGATGTATGTCAGACAGTGTTTTGCCTATGTTCTCCTCTAAGAGTTTTATAGTTTCTGGTCTTATGTTTAGATCTTTAATCCATTTTGAGTTTATTTTTGTGTATGGTGTTAGAAAGTGTTCTAGTTTCATTCTTTTACAAGTGGTTGACCAGATTTCCCAGTACCACTTGTTAAAGAGATCGTCTTTTCTCCATTGTATATTCTTGCCTCCTTTGTCAAAGATAAGGTGCAATACAAAAGTCTACAAGCAATAAATGCTGGAGAGGATGTGGAGAAAAGGGAACCCTCTTACACTGTTGGTGGGAATGCAAACTAGTACAGCCACTATGGAGAACAGTGTGGAGATTCCTTAAAAAACTGGAAATAGAACTGCCATACAACCTACCAATCCCGCTGCTGAGCATACACACTGAGGAAACCAGAAGGGAAAGAGACACGTGTACCCCAGTGTTCATCGTAGCACTGTTTATAATAGCCAGGACATGGAAGCAACCTAGATGCCCATCAGCAGATGAATGGCTAAGAAAGCTGTGGTACGTATACACAATGGAGTATTACTCAGCCATTAAAAAGAATACATTTGAATCAGTTCTAATGAGGTGGATGAAACTGGAGCCTATTATACAGAGTGAAGTAAGCCAGAAAGAAAAACACCAATACAGTATACTAACGCATATATATGGAATTTAGAAAGACGGTAATGACAACCCTGTATGCGAGACAGCAAAAGAGACACAGATGAATAGAAAGTCTTTTGGACTCTTGGGAGAGGGAGAGGGGGGATGATTTGGGAGAATGACATTAAAACATGTATAATATCATGTAAGAAACGAATCGCCAGTCCAGGTTCAATGCAGGATACAGGAAGCTTGGGGCTGGTGCACTGGGATGACCCAGAGGGATGATATGGGGAGGGAGGTGTGAGGGGGGTTCAGGATGGGGAACACGTGTACACCTGTGGCGGATGCATGTTGATGTATGGCAAAACCAATACAATATTGTAAAGTAAATAATAATAATAAATTTAAAAAATAAAAAGTACAATATAAGTGCCACCAGAGCACAATGCCTCTTAATCTGGCTTTTTTTTTTTTGGAAAAAACTGACTACAATTACTCATAGTCTTAATTCTACATTCTTCACTAGATAAATTTTTGCTGAAGAAATCTCTCCAAGTTATAAAGAAAGCCTGCTAGAAGCCAGGAAATGAGCATCATGCTTCTGATCAAACAGATAAGTGAATCAGGCTTCTTTTTACATCAATATGAAGATTGGAATACATCAACATTATTAGGCAAGATGGACATATAATATACTGATAATTTAGTTTCTATTATAAGAATGAAAGAGAATCCACCAAGCACTCAGAAAATAATAGTACACATAAGATTCAAACATATAAGTAAGTACTTTGGGCATTAGAATGTTTCTCCTAAAGTATCAAATTCCAGAACTCAGTAGAGAATTCTGAAAGGAAACATTTGTGAAGTAAGAATTTTACTCTAATTAAATGATATTTCTATAACCCTCTCTCATGTGAGGGTTACAGAAATATAAACTAACATGAAACCAAGGAGAAACACATCATACATATAAATGTAAAAATGTTGGTGGATGATGTAATTCACCTATTCTACAGAAAGTTCAAAATTAATAACCCAGGATTGCATAAATCATATAACAATAGTAATAACATATTTTATCAATTATACAATACCCAAGGTACCATAAAATGTATATATAAAAAAATTACTTCAGCAAACCATACCTGACTGGCTATTCTAATGCACTCACTTAAACATTACTATAACATACCTTTTTGTGATACCTGTCTATTCCTTAAAAGCGAACTGTTTTATCCCTAACTATGAAAACCAATATACAATTCTACTGAAGAAATTCCCCTTGGAAACATGTCACCTGTAAGAGTTTATTATTCTTTGATACCATAGCAAAGTAACCCACAGAAATTTTGCATCCATATATATATAAAATTATATATAAAACATAATTTATATATGATTTTAAATTCACAAGCATACTTGGCAAAATAAATCACATATAAAAATATAATGTTGGTGATGATGTAGGAAAATAAATTTATATATAAAACCAATGAAGAAAATATATAAAAATATTATGGTCATTATTTTTGGTGCTTTTCTATGTTTCTACATTCGTTAAATTTTCTTTGTTGAACATATACTACTTTTAACTGTTTAAAAATTCATAAAAAAATTTCACCACACTTGTTAATCCATATAACTGTATCTTAAATATCTTGTTCATACCTGTGTATCGAAATGAGAACATTGCTGATAAATTTATATAGATGTCAAAATTATGTTTAAAAGGTCAGTTTATTCTTTATACCCATTAAAACACAAACATTCTATCTCAAAATAATAGAAACGTTTTACCAGTTGACTAAATGCTGTGAGAATGTAGAGCATGACATGAAATTAGCATCAACTCAAATACTTTTTTTAAACCTCTTAAAATACTTTTTAAAAACTTTTAAAATTTTAATATATTAGAAAATTATGAGGAAAAGCCATTTCCAAAAGTTGAAAAAGTAAACCCAAAAACTACATAAATGACCAAGTTGCTGCCATTGTAAGCATTTTCTGGAAAATACTTTAAAAAAAAAGTCAAAGGTTTAGTTGATATATGAGTATCCTAAGGATCAGAGACAGCAAAAAAGGAGCGAGGGAGCTAGAGCCTTTAAAAAAGGAAACTCAACTCCATTTAATGGTAACAAGCCACCCTGTCAAGGGACCCTGAGGAATATCAGAAATCAACAATTACAATAAGTTTAGTCTCATTAAAGAATATAAAACAAAGTGGCCACCTCATATACCATTCCTATGTACACTAAGGATTTGCTATTGTTTTATTTTACTACATATATTAAATAACTAGAAACAATTATTTGAAAAAGTTTTAATGATAAAATTATAACTTGTTATTTTTGATTATTCTATTTTCATGCAATCTTCAAATAATTCCTGGCCAAACATGCATAAGATTTCTATAATTGTGGATTCACAAGGCTAGGGTACCAAATTGATTCTACTGTTCGAATTCTACAATGCAAAGTGTTACCGTAGTTCACTTCTCAGTAAAAAATTAGAAAAGAATATCTGAATTCTTTCACTCCAAATGTACCTTAGAAAGACCTACAGTCTTATCTCTCCTAGTGGGTTGCATAAATTAATGTATTCCTTAACTTAAGTTATATGAGTGGATGAGTGGAACATAACTGAATGGTCAATTTCTCACCAAGAATTAAATAAAAAGGGAAAGTATGGGGAAAGTTTGCCATCCTAGACAAAATACTTAAATAAACCAGAAGACAGTATAGTTAAGCAGGTTTCTGGATGAATTTACCTGTCCTTAAACTAAACAAATATGAAGATCCCAGAGCAAAACATAGCTATTATCTCTGGTCTAATCTTGAACTGTTTCTAGCAAATGATATTACATATCTTTAACATTTTAACTGCTGACATATATAATATGTTCAATATTTTAGACGGGTTAAAAAACTCTTTGGGGCTTTAAATTATATTTATAGGACATTATCCTAGCAAACTGGTAACATTTTGGCTTTAGATAAATCAGGGTTCAAAATTTAAATGCACTTACTAGCTACTGGATCTCAGATAAATAATTCTAAGTGAAATAACATTATTGTAGTGTCTCAATAATGTAAATAAAGCAAAGGCTACTTTGATTCATATAGTTTGTAATTTGTTAATATGTGAAACTTAGCCCATCAGTTTATTTGTAATCACAAAAATTAACTCCTTACTAATTTGAAGAATAAAAAGTTTGTTCAGCCACTTAGAAAGTTACAAAGAAATCCATGTATGTTCAAGCTAATCACATTGCTTAAAAATAACTTCCTATAGTAGGTTTTGTTTTCAGTCAATTGATAGGAAAACACTGTCCTGCCAAAATTAGAGCAGGATAGAAGACTGTCATTTTGCAATGGCTCAATTAAAAAAAAAAAAAAAAAATCACCACCCAGGGACAAACGAAGCACTTGGCACTCCAGAAATGCTAGAATTCTAAATGGCTCCATTCAACTTAATCCTTAATTTGCATATGTGGTTTGGATTGCTTTACTGATCTCCCTGTCCATGTCACCCTCCAACTTCTGGAAAAGTGACTGTCTATCCATAATTTCATTTGTCTATTTAAGGAAGTTCCTTTGGTCCCATTCTTTTGTGTCTCTTCATATGAAAGCAAATAGGTTTGGATCCATGTTATTTCTGAATTTATTAAACCAATGGTTTTTGATTAGGGACAACCTTGATTAGGGACAACCTTACCATCAGCCAACTTTTTAAAGTAAGAATCTCTCAAAAAATGTTATTGAAGATAAGCAAAAAGTAAAAGCTTAAAAGCATTGTTATCTAGGTCAAAAAACAGTTAAAACAAGGGTAAAGAAAATGCAAAACCATTCAGGAAAAGATGGTCTGCTCCATGTAATTGTTGTTGATCAAAATCCACATAATGGAGATGGAGCCAGCAAACCTTTTATAAAGTAACTCAATCTGCATTGTGATTTAGAAACAGGTAATTCATGAGATTAAGATGCCCTTTATATATCATCAGGAAGCAGTCAACCTAAAATGTAATCAATATAAAATAAGCCATAAATTTAGAAAAGTTGTGAAAGTATGTTAAGAAAAAGAATGAATGAGGCTGTAAGATGAGTAAAATGGACAATGGTCAGCAAGGAGCCTGTCCAAAGATGTCTTGGAGGGGAAGGATGTGTCTGTGAATCTCCCCCATCATAGAAATGCATCTCCAGCCTCTCCCCAGAGCAGGGTGTCAATTCAGCCAATGAATCTTTCACAAATTTTCTGACTATAGTTCACTAGAAAGATAGGAAATTAACTACTGGTACACAATCCAGTGTGTGCTGAACCCTTTTTTTTATCCCTACCACCAAAGCTCCTCAAAAATGGAAATTGTATCTTGTGCTTGATCTAAAAATACCTACTTGCATTTTGCACTTTTCCGCATACTCTGTAGCATACTTGTGTTTCTTTTCATACAAATATTTTAAATGGTTTAACTAATTCCTGATAGAAGAAATAAAATTTTGTAATAAAATTAGTACTCCACAACATGTACCCTCATGTTCTCCCAAAGTACTCTACTTTGGAAATCACGGCATAGACTGCCAGCTGGTTTAAAAATATATATTCTCTCTATATATTCTCTTAAAGCTACATCTACAAAGTAGATTTCCAATATTAATTAAGTTTTTCAAATGCCTTAATTCTTTTAACAGACTCCTAAAGCACTGGACAAGAATGTTTCGCTATGATAGTCGACTGATTCCCGATACAAATTAGAATTAATATACTGGCATTTTCATTTACAAACTCATCCAAGAATGTTGGTTATAGGACTTGCACATTTGTCTCTACTAATTATCATAATGTCAGCCTTTCATAGGGCTATAGTACCAGATGCTATACCCCGAGGTTCTGACTTAAGAACACTATCTCGTGCAGTTCATCTGTAAACAGATGACCAGTTTGCATCTTTGCATTGGCTGGCTTTGTGTGAAAGAAGAAACCCAGTGAAAGAGAGGAGAAACACAGAAGGTAACGAATATATCCTCTCCCTGCCAACATTTACCAGAGGGATGGTACACGGAGGGAGGTGGGAGGGGGGTTCAGGATGGGGAACATGTGTACACCCGTGGCAGATTCATGTTGATATATGGCAAAACCAATAGAATATTGTAAAGTAATTGGCCTCCAATTAAAATAAATAAATTTAAATTTAAAAATAAAAAAAATAAAATAAAAAACTAAATCCTACAATATTTTATCACCCCCTCATCCAAATAAAACTGTACCCATCTAACCAACACCATTACTAATGTTGAGACAGAGGCAAAATATAGTCTGTCACCAAGTTGCTGTTGTTTATTTGCAAAGTCCTGTCTGACTCTTTGCAACCCCACGGATTGTAGCCCACTAGCTTCCCCTGTCCATGGAATTTTCCAGGCAAGAACACTGGAGTGGATTGCTACTTCCTTCTCCAGGGATTCTTTGTGACTTAGGGACTGAACCCATGTCTCTTGCTTTGCAGGCAGATTCTTTACCACTGAACCACCAGGGAAGTCTCTATTACCAAGTTCAGTTCAGTTCAGTCACTCAGGCATGTCCGACTCTTTGTGACCCCATGAACTGCAGCACTCTAGGCCTCCCTGTCCATCACCAACTCCTGGAGTCCACCCAAACCCATGTCCATTGAGTTGGTGATACCATCCAGCCATCTCATCCTCTGTCGTCCCCTTCTCCTCCTGCCCCCAATCCCTCCCAGCATCAGGGTCTTTTCCAATGAGTCAACTCTTCACATGAGGTGGCCAAAGTACTGGAGTTTCAGCTTTAGCATCATTCCTTCCAAAGAAATCCCAGGGCTGATCTCCTTCAGAATGGACTGGTTGGACCTCCTTGCAGTCCAAGGGACTCTCAAGAGTCTTCTCCAACACCACAGTTCAAAAGCATCAATTCTTTGGTGCTCAGCTTTCTTCACAGTCCAACTCTCACATCCATACATGACCACTGGAAAAACCATAGCCTTGACTAGACGGACCTCTGTTGACAAAGTAACATCTCTGCTTTTGAATATGCTATCTAGGTTGGTCATAACTTTCCTTCCAAGAAGCAAGCATCTTTTAATTTCTTGGCTGCAACAACCATCTGCAGTGACTTTGGAGCCCAGAAAAATAAAGTCAGCCAGATACCTTAACAAAACACTAGTCCTACACATGACGACCTGAGAACACACAAAACACCTGTCACTGTAGGTCAGCATCATGCCTTGCAAGCTGTAAAGCTCTATCCATTGAAGGTCTAAGAGTAGCATCTCAGTTGTGTCCTACAGTATCTCATTTGTTAACCCATGGCCTATCCTGTAATAGCATTTGTCTGGCTCACTTAATTCCTGCTTTCCTTACCTCTCTCTCACTCCAGCTCCCTGATTTCCTCTGCTTCAAACTAAAACTGAGTAGTTTTGTTTCATTATGTGCTCAGTATTCAGAATAGGTAGATGTTATTCAAAAGCATCCAGTTGTGTAATTAGAAGGGAGAATTGGAGCTGTGGATTCTGTGGGTAAAGGCCAAAGGGAACCTTTAACAAGGGCCTCTTTTTCTATCATCTTTGTCTTAACGTGTGGTAGGAAAATGTGGGAGTAGAAAGTGAATGAGAATATACAAATATGGGTTGGTCAAAAAGTTCATTCAGGTTTTCCAATAAGATGTCACAGAAACACCCAAACAAGTTTTTTGGCCAATCCAATATATACCTCCATTAGACACACTTTAAAAAAATTTGTTTGACTGATAATCTTAAAAAAAAAAAAAAGCCTGAGATATTGCTAGAATAAGCCTCTACAAAAACATGAAAAATCCTATTTGGACAGGCTGGCCATATTTCTGTTGATATGTTATCTTACGTTCTCTCCCTATCACTTTATAATGCAATTTAAGACACATAGACAGCATCCATGTTAAGATGTGATACGTCTATTGAAGAATTTTGGAACTGGGGTTGATGTTTTTATTTTATATCAAGTAACCAAATAGAAAAAGAAGTGATAAATAGCCTGTTTTCCAGCGTGCAAAGGGGGGCATGACAATTTAAATGAATATGTTATCTTCTAGAACCTTAGATTGATACACAAGTTGATTACCTCACTACCACTTGACACCTTGTATCTGCCTGGAACTAATATTTATCATCTCTTACATTTTATTTTAGTACTAAAAGACAGAATACATGGTTTGAAAACGGATGCTGATATGGAAATTTCTCTAATCAAATACAGCATTAGCCTTGGAATATGGAATGAAGCAGGGCAAAGACTAATAGAGTTTTGCCAAGAAAATGCACTGGTCATAAAAAACACCCTTTTCCAACAACACAAGAGAAGACTCTATACATGGACATCACCAGATGGTCAACACCGAAATCAGATTATCTTCTTTGCAGCCAAAGATGGAGAAGCTCTATACAGTCAGCAAAAACAAGACCAGGAGCTGACTGTGGCTCAGACCATGAACTCCTTATTGCAAATTCAGACTTAAATTGAAGAAAGTAGGGAAAACCACTAGACCATTCAGGAATGACCTGAATCAAATCCCTTATGATTATATAGTGGAAGTGAGAAATAGATTTAAGGGCCTAGATCTGATAGATAGAGTGCCTGATGAACTATGGAATGAGGTTCGTGACATTGTACAGGAGACAGGGATCAAGACCATTCCCACAGAAAAGAAATGCAAAAAAGCAAAATGGCTGTCAGAGGAGGCCTTATAAATAGCTGTGAAAAGAAGAGAAGCAAAAAGCAAAGGAGAAAAGTAAAGATATAAACATCTGAATGCAGAGTTCCAAAGAATAGCAAGAAGAGATAAGAAAGCCTTCTTCAGCGATCAATGCAAAGAAATAGAGGAAAACAACAGAATGGGAAAGACTAGGGATCTCCTCAAGAAAATCAGAGATACCAAAGGAACATTTCATGCAAAGATGGGCTTGATAAAGGACAGAAATGGTATGGACCTAACAGAAGCAGAAGATATTAAGAAGAGATGGCAAGAATACACAGAAGAACTGTACAAAAAAGATCTTCATGACCCAGATAATCATGATGATGTGATCACTGACCTAGAGCCAGACATCCTGGAATGTAAAGTCAAGTGGGCCTTAGAAAGCATCACTATGAACAACGCTAGCGGAGGTGATGGAATTCCAGTTGAGCTATTCCAAATCCTGAAAGATGATGCTGTGAAAGTGCTGCACTCAATATGCCAGCAAATTTGGAAAACTCAGCAGTGGCCACAGGACTGGAAAAGGTCAATTTTCATTCCAATCCCAAAGAAAGGCAATGCCAAAGAATGCTCAAACTACCGCACAATTGCACTCATCTCACACGCTAGTAAAGTAATGCTCAAAATTCTCCAAGCCAGGCTTCAGCAATATGTGAACCATGAACTTCCTGATGTTCAAGCTGGTTTTAGAAAAGGCAGAGGAACCAGAATCAAATTGCCAACATCCGCTGGATCATGGAAAAAGCAAGAGAGTTCCAGAAAAACATTTATTTCTTCTTTATTGACTATGCCAAAGCCTTTGACTGTGTGGATCACAATCAACTGTGGAAAATTCTGAAAGTGATGGGAATACCAGACCACCTGATCTGCCTCTTGAGAAATGTGTGTGCAGGTCAGGAAGCAACAGTTAGAACTGGACATGGAACAACGGACTGGTTCCAAATAGGAAAAGGAGTTCGTCAAGGCTGTATATTGCCACCCTGCTTATTTAACTTATATGCAGAGTACATCATGAGAAACGCTGGGCTGGAGGAAACACAATCTGGAATCAAGATCGCCAGGAGAAATATCAATAACCTCAGATATGCAGATGACACCACCCTTATGGCAGAAAGTGAAGAGGAACTAAAAAGCCTCTTGATGAAAGTGCAAGAAGAGAGTGAAAAAGTTGGCTTAAAGCTCAACATTCAGAAAAAGAAGATCATGGTCCCATCACTTCTTGGGAAATAGATGGGGAAATAGTAGAAACAGTGTCAGACTTTATTTTTTGGGGCTCCAAAATCACTGCAGATGGTGACTGCAGCCATGAAATTAAAAGATGCTTGCTTCTTGGAAGGAAAGTTATGACCAACCTAGATAGCATATTCAAAAGCAGAGACATTACTTTGCCAACAAAGGTTTGTCTAGTCAAGGCTATGGTTTTTCCTGTGGTCATGTATGGATGTGAGAGTTGGACTATGAAGAAAGCTGAGCGCTGAAGAATTGATGCTTTTGAACTGTGGTGTTGGAGAAGACTCTTGAGAGTCCCTTGGACTGCAAGGAGATCCAACCAGTCCATTCTGAAGGAGATCAGTCCTGGGATTTCTTTGGAAGGAATGATGCTAAAGCTGAAACTCCAGTACTTTGGCCACCTCATGTGAAGAGTTGACTCATTGGAAAAGACCCTGATGCTGGGAGGGACTGGGGGCAGGAGGAGAAGGGGACGACAGAGGATGAGATAGCTGGATGGCATCACTGACTCGATGGACGTGAGTTTGGGTGAGCTCCAGGAGTTGGTGATGGACAGGGAGGCCTGGCGTGCTGCGATTCATGGGGTCACAAAGAGTCGGACACGACTGAGTGACTGATCTGATCTGATGTAGAAAAGAAGTGTAAGTCTGTTTCACTTTGTTGGAACAGCCAGGATTCAAGTATAATGTTCCACGTAAGAAGTTCTCCATGGTCCTTTTTCTGAGTACACTGTGAAGTTCTATTTATTTTTTCAGTTTGACTCAAGATTTATATAGTGATTTATATTTGATAAATATTAAAGCACTTGGTAATTTTTTATAATTGACAGTAATAACAACACATAAAAAGGAAAGACATGGACTTATCTATAATGTATGTCATATATGATGGTCAAATTGCTACTGAAAGCAAAGATGAAAGCGAAAATGAAAGTCGTTCAGTCTGACTCTTTGTGACCCCATGGACTATAGAGTCCATGGAATTCTCCAGGCCAGAATATTGGAGTAGGTAGCCTATCCCTTCTCCAGGGGGTCTTCCTAACCCAGGGATAAAACCCAAGTCTTCCACATTGCAAGCGGATTATTTCCCCAGCTGAGCCACAAGGGAAGCCCCAAAATACTATAGTGGGTAGCCTATCCCTTCTCCAGCAGATCTTCCCAACCCAGGAATTGAACTGGGATCTCCTAAGGAAAGGCAGATTCTTTACCAACTGAGCTATCAGGGAAAGATACTTTAAGAAAATCACCTGACTATAGGCAAAAAACCTTAGAGTCTTATGTCCTATCTACTACTACGGAAAGCAGACCATTTCTTGACAGTTCATGAATGGGTTACCACAGCACTATATCTCAGAAAGTGAAAGTCCTTTCACTTCACTGATCATTTGTGGATACTTTCCACTGGGACTTCCCCGGTGGCTCAGATGGTAAAGTGTCTGTCTACAATGAAGGAGACCTGGGTTCGATCCCTGGGTTGGGAAGATCCCCTGGAGAAGGAAATGGCAATCCACTCCAGTACTATTGCCTGGAAAATCCCATGGACAGAGGAGCTTGGTAGGCTAGAGTCCATGGCGTCGCAAAGAGTTGGACACAACTGAGAGACTTCACTTTCACTTTCCTTAATTACTTGCATGTGGGAGATATTGAACTGGTAGTAACATGTACTTTAATCATTTTGCTTTCTCTTCAACTATTTTTTATTTCCTTGACATAAAATTATCAAGAACTTTTATGTTCAGTCACTCAGTCGTGTCCAAGTCTTTGCGACCCCATGAATCACAGCACATCAGGCCTCCCTGTCCATCACCAACTCCCGGAGTTCACCCAGACTCACGTCCATTGAGTCAGTGATGCCATCCAGCCATCTCATCCTCTGTCGTCCCCTTCTCCTCCTGCCCCCAATCCTTCCCAGCATCAGGGTCTTTTCCAATGAGTCAACTCTTCACATGAGGTGGCCAAAGTATTGGAGTTTCAGCCTCAGCATCAGTCCTTCCAATGAACACCCAGGACTGATCTCCTTTAGGATGGAATGGTTTGATCTCCTTGCAGTCCAAGGGACTCTCAAGAGTCTTCTCCAACACCACAGTTCAAAAGCATCAATTCTTCAGCGCTCAGCTTTCTTCACAGTCCAACTCTCACATCCATACATGACTACTGGAAAAACCATAGTCTTGACTAGATGGACCTTAGCTGGCAAAGTTATATCTCTGCTTTTGAATATGCTATCTAGGTTGGTCATAACTTTCCTTCCAAGGAGCAAGCGTCTTTTAATTTCATGGCTGCAATCACCATCTGCAGTGATTTTGGAGCCCAGCAAAATAAAATCTGACACTATTTCCCCTGTTTCCCCATCTATTTGCCATGAAGTGATGGGACCAGATGCCATGATCTTCGTTTTCTGAATGTTGAGCTTTAAGCCAACTTTTTCACTCTCTTCTTGCACTTTCATCAAGAGGCTTTTTAGTTCCTCTTCACTTTCTGCCATAAGGGTGGTGTCATCTGCATATCTGAGGTTATTGATATTTCTCCTGGCAATCTTGATTCCAGCTTGTGTTTCTTCCAGTCCAGCATTTCTCATGATGTACTCTGCATATAAGTTAAATAAGCAGGGTGACAATATACAGCCTTGACATACTCCTTTTCCTATTTGGAACCAGTCTGTTGTTCCATGTCCAATTCTAACTGTTGCTTCCTGACCTGCATACACATTTCTCAAGAGGCAGATCAGGTGGTCTGGTATTCCCATCTCTTTCAGAATTTTCCACAGTTTATTGTGATCCACACAGTCAAAGGCTTTGGCTTAGTCAATAAAGCAGAAATAGATGTTTTTCTGGAACTCTCTTGCTTTTTCAATGATCCAGCAGATGTTGGCAATTTTGACATACCTATATTTAATCAACTTTCAAAGGGAAAAGTCTGAGAAAGAGGAGGCTACTCTCCCTAATCCCACCACTGAGGAGGATACAAGGTATGATGTGTAGGGTAGTGAAATGCAAAGCCTCAAGGTTCTTCAGAACTCCTGACCAAAGTGTTAAAAACAAAGATTTCAGTAACAATGGAATATAAGAGCTAATTTTTAGTTGTTTTAAAATGAATCCAAACCATGAGATATAAATAAATATTGTATTCGTATTAACAGATTAAATTCAATGCTAAACCCCAAAGCAAATTTTGGTGGTAAGGGGATTTGTTAATATTTTTATTATTCTATCCTTGTTGATCTCCATTAGTACATGATATCATTCATTACTTCCTTTTAAAAAGTCTCTTGCTCTTTACTTCCTTTGGCTGTGTGTGTGTGTGTGTGTGTGTGTGTGTGTGTGTGTGTGTGTGCGTGCATGCGTACTTATACCTGCATTTTCTTCTAGGATCACATTTTTCTTAAGAGCTTTGGAAAACATTTTGGAGAATCTGCTAATGTAATGCCTCTTTATGTACTAAAATGTTTACAATAAGAGCAAAATAATTATACTACATAATGGAAAATCATTCTTCTTATAATATCTAAACTTCAGACAATAAGATGATGTCTAAAAATCAAAACACCATTCTTTAGAGGTTTTCATAGCCACTTTAAAAATAAGTATGCAGTTTACACTGTTACTGATAGATATTATCAAAGAAATGAAGTTTTACTGTAACAAAGAAATTTTGGTTAAATAAAACCAACTTAAATGTCTGAAAAATTTGAAATGGAACTATCTATAACCCCACCCTTATGGCAGAAAGCAAAAAGGAACTAAAGAGCCTCTTGATGAAAGTGAAAGAGGAGAGTGAAATATCTGGCTTAAAACTCAACATTCAAAAACTAAGATCATAGAATCTGGTCCCATCACTCCATGGCAAATAGATGGGGAAACAATGGAAACTGTAACAGACTATTTTCTTGGGGTCCAAAATCACTGAAGATGGTGACTTCAGCCATGAAGTTAAAAGATGTTTGCTCCTTGGAAGAAAAGCTATGACCAATCTAGACAGAATATTAAAAAGCAGAGACATTACTTTGCCAGAAAAGGTCTGTCTACTCAAAGCTATGATTTTTCCAGTGGTCATGTATGGATGTGAGAGCTGGACTGTAAAGAAAACTGAGTGCCAAAGAATTGATGCTTTTGAACTGTGGTGCTGGAGAAGACACTTGGGAGTCCCTTGGATTGCAAGGAGATCCAACCAGTCCATCCTAAAGGAAATCAGTCCTGAATATTCATTGGAAGTACTGATGCTAAAGCTGAAACTCCAATACTTTGGCCATCTGATGCGAAGAACTGACTCATTTGAAAAGACCCTGATGCTGGGAAAGATTGAAGGCAGGAGGAGAAGGGGACGACAAAGGATGAGATGGTTGGATGGCATCACTGACTGGATGGACATGAGTTTGAGCAAGCTCCAAGAGTTGGTGATGGACAGATAAACCTGGCGTGCTGCAGTCCATGGAGTTGCAAAGAGTCAGACACAACTGAGCAACTGAACTGAACTGATAAGTAGTCTATTAACCTGATAGTCTGAATAATTGAGAATGATCACATATATTCTTAATGTAATTCTAAATTTAAAAAGAAAAATTAAGGAAAAGAAATCAGGAGGTGTTACTGTAAAGAACTTGCCTATCAATGCATGAGACATAAGAGATGCTGGTTTGATCCCTAAATCAGGAAGATCCCCTGTAGGAAGTAATGACAATCACTCTAGTAATTCTTGCCTGGAGAATCCCATGGACAGAAGAGCCTGGTGGGCTACAGTCCATAGGGTCACGGAGTCGGACACAACTTAAGAGACTTAGCATGTACACATATTCTATTAAATTTAATTGTGTAAATAACTGAGCATTACCACATATATTCTTAATGGAATTCTAAGTTTCAAAAAAAATAAGTAAATAAGATCAAATAAATCACTAATGCTATAATGATTACTCTGTAATTATTAATGACGCATTTTGGGATGATTAGTTATACTAAATATCAGTTAGCATTTTTCTCACATGCTTATTTTCCCTAATTATTCTTTAATTTTTATTGTTTCTATTTCAGACAAATTGGAGGACACTTTAACAGCAATTCACAAAAAGCTTTGCAAGTTGCTTTTACTTTTTAAATAACATTAACCACAGCATTTCTTAAAAAGCAGGGGGGGGGGGACTTCATTAACATTGCTACAAGAGGATAAGAGATGTTGAGGTTAATTGGAAGAAAGGGTTTTTTTTTAACAAATGAAATAAATGTCATACTAGTTCAAACTGTCATTAAAAAAAAAATTGCACTTCTCTATACCATTTTTGGAAACTGCTAAAATGTCTTTCTTTCCTAAGATATTTTGGCTGGCATTCAGCATTTCTTATTTTTATGTTATCTCACGTGACTTTTTGTAAGAGACACTTCAGGATATTTTTCATAAAATGTATTCAGTTTAGAGACTCAGGTTTATTTTATTTTTTACACTAATGCAGCATTATCTTTGCTCTCCTTACAAGAACAAAGATATCTCGAAAGAGTAAAGCTTCTCAAGGTCATTGGCCTGTGTCTTTCCAACTCCTCAAGTAGGTATTCATTTTTCTTCGTTTCCTGTCAGTGCGCAGTGATAGCCTTCACATCCGTCTGTGCCTTTGCTTTTATTAGCAGGAAATACAGCTATAGCTTTAGTGTCATGTGTACTATAAAGACAGGATTTTCAAGAGATTTGACAACTCTCATATTTCCCGAAGTATTCTCAATGTAACACAGAAACAGTTTATTACTGCTAAGTAGTGACTGTCTCTCCAGCTTGAATAATGAAGTTCTCCAGGTCAATATTTTATACAATGATACATTTAAGGAAGCATTTCTCTTCAACTTGGCACTAAAACAATGGCTGTCATAACACAGATCTATGTATTATCAATCTCCCATGCCCCCATAATCAATCTAATTCGCAGGGCAGGGAAAGTGTAATATGTTATTGAGTTAAACCAGGAATTTTCTTCTACCAAAGTGTTTATAAAGGAACATAATACAATTATTTACAGAGATGAACTCCTCCTCTATAGCATGGAATAAATTTAACCTTCTGTGAAGAGTGTTCACAGCTGCAGGTGATTTACCTGTGATGCTGGAAAGGCCTTTCAGTTCTGCAAGCCTCAAGCCTGAGCTTCACAAATCCACTCAGAGAGTGAGACGAGAGAGAGAGAGAAAGATAGGCATTAAAAAAAGAAGTCTGGCTCCAACAAACATACACACATACACACACACACACACCCACCCACCCATAGCACAAAGTGCATTTTATGGAATCATTAAAAATCAAAACCTTGCCCATCTTTCATTTGAATATTTCATGACAAGAGGCCATTTCTAAGGGAGAACTGCTTCCTTGCTGGTCAGATAACAGTGGGGTTTAACATGGAATAAATTCACAAACTGGAATAAATTCACAAACTTTTCATTTCAGTCTACAGAAGCCAAAGCGTACATCTGCATCAATCCTCTTGGCAGCAAAAAGCAAGTCCCTTTGAAGCTTTAAGTTTGTACCAACACCTGTTAAGACTCTCCCTGCCCTCGATTCCATTTTATATCTGGCAGCATTGCAAGCAAACTCCAACTGAAGATGTTTCTATAAAATAAAGAAAATATACCTTGGCCAGAGATGTACATCCATTTTTTTTTCTTTCTCATATTTTTCTCCTCCTCATAGCATCTGCTCCTATTGCTCTGAGTGAGGAAAATCTCACTGGGTAAGTTTTCTCATCTCTGTGGATTGGTGAGTAATTCATTTCAATGGGAAAACCATTTTGACTCAGACTTTGACCTGCATTTTCCACTGAAGCTTTATGCATTATCAAGCTGACTCTTGTATATTTTTCAATGGTTCAGAGCCAATGGGAAGAAAGGTATCATTGGCACCCCAGAACAAATCACAATATGCTCATCACTTTTTACTTCTCTCGTGGCAGATTGCATCATACCAAGATGGATACACCTATGTATATTCTGTCCCACAAATTTCTCTTTGATGTTACAGTAATACAACTCCATCAAGAGATGCAGTCCACATCCTTTCCTCTTGAACTTGGTGCATTTTTGTAATTGCATCAAATAGAAGTTGGTGAGAGTAACTTTCTAATTTATATGGCTATAGTATACCAGGTGCAGTGAACTTCTTCCTGGCTCTCTTTCTCTGTCTCTCTGTCTTTCTGAACCTGGCCAACATGTTGTAAGGAAGGCTAGGCCTTATGTAGACATTATGTTAAAGTCTTCCAGGCAGCAGTTTCAGCTAAGTCCCCCACTGATAGCCGGCATCCACCACCAGACATGTTAGTGGCATGACTTCAGATAATTTTAACACTCAACTTTCAACTTTTCCAGCTGAAGCCCAAAATGTCATGAAAGAGACAAGCCATCTCTGTTATGACTGACTTACTAACATTTCTGGCACATAAATCATGAGAGATAATATATGTTTTGTTTTAACCACCACATTTGGGGGGTGGTTTGTCACACAGCAGCAGATAACTAATATAGTCCACCACATCTTTCAATTTTTTATCTTTCAAACTTGTATTTTCAAACAGTTACACCAGGATCTACATGCTGCCTTTCTCCCCACCATGGAAGTCTGTCCCCTGCCAAAACCCTTCTTAACACTGACCATCTCAGTGTCAAAGGAAACTGTCTCTTATTCTTGCATTTTCCCACTACGATGACTGCAGAAACCTTAATGAAGTACTTATGTGTTTCAAGATACATTGGTTTGGGACCTGAGAAATTAAATGTGTGCCTCAGATGCCTCCAGAATGATCTTGTCTGTAAAAATGCCTTAGGCCAAGTGACCTTGCCCAGAGCATGATATGTATGTAACTCATCAGAGCAGAGGCCTGGAGGATTGATTCAGTGGGTCCATGAGAAGGACCTCTTTTCTGTCCTACACACTCTGAGAACTAGAAGCCTGAATATAATTGTCACTGCATACCATCAAGTCCACAAACCATTCAAATCAATATCCATAAGGGGTTCTTTGACTCAAGACTTTCTGCAGAGGACTCAATCACTGCATGGATACTAGAAAATGAGAAAGACATTGCTATAAAGTTTATTCTAACAAGTGTACTTGAGTATTACAAATACCATAAAAAGATAATTTCCAATTCTTTTGGTCACAAAATTATTCCTTCAAGTAGAATGTTATAATGGTTAGCTCCATACATAAAACAGAGGAATGGCTGAAGTTTGAAGGGGCAACTAGAAATCCACATCCCAGCTGCTCTGTCTTGCTCTATTTCCCACTACAGAGGTTCTAAGGAATTGCTCAGAAACCCTACTGTGATCCAGAGTTGCAAAGTTTGTAAACCAATGTTGTCATTCTTTAACTCCTCTCTAATATGAAACCAGTTTTCAAATTAGTAAAAAAAAAAAAAAAAAAAGTTCTTTTATGACTGGGGAATATTGTCTATAGCATCTAGGTGGGATTTCTCAGAGGTTCTTCAGATTCTACAATTTCTATATAACTGAAGAACTCACATGCTACCACAAAGGACCTTATCATTAATTTCACAGAATTGTTTCTCTAATTGCCCCAAGTAAAAAATTCAAAGTTACTTATCTATACAACTAAGAATATTTTCCTTTTCCTTCATCAAGCTCTATAAGAGATGCCTCCCGATCATTAACTATTATTTGGGATAGTCTGTGGCTCAGGTATTCTCAGTAAAGAATCTGCCTGCAGTGCGGGAGACCTGGGTTCAATCCCTGGGCTGGGAAGCTCCCCTGGAGAAGGGAAAGGCTACCCACCCCAATATTCTGGCCTGGAGAATTCCATGGACTGTAGAGCCTCTGAGGTCACGAAGAGTTGGACATGACTGAGCGACTTGCACTTTCACTTTGATTCCATGTGTATATTTGCTTCCACTTATTTGTCCCAATTTTCAATTGTTTTTCCAAGTTCTACCACTTTAATCTCCTCAAATTTACCCTCTCTCTGTGTTAGTCCTACACAACCTGCTTTATGTTCTAGTCATTAGCTCACCTCTTTACCTCCTAACTCACCTTCATATTTTCAGTTCCCTACCTTTTCTGCTTTTTAAACACTGATGACAGAATAATTTCCAAAATCATTATGACTCTCTCCTGTTCTAGCGTTTTCACTCACTGCCTCATCATGTAAATATCTTTGCTTGTTTGACAAAGTTTTCCTTTCTCAGATATTCAAGTGCAGTTTTTATGACTCTTCACAAACCCTTTTTACCAACCAACACCAATATCATTTATTCACCTAAAAGGATTTGATAATGATTAGAGAAACTCAATGCCTAAAGGAAAATAAAAGTAACTAGATGAAGAAGGCAGAGTGAAGAATACACAAAAATGGTAAAATAAAATTAGCCATTTTATTCAGTAAAGATTCATAGTATCAAATCCACTGAATTTTCAAATAAAAAATGGAAACGTGATTAGTGTCGATATTCATCACATCTCTAGCATCTATATATTCAAACGAGATCTGAGTTCATAGTGTTATATATACCCATTTCATTTTCACTGCCTTCCAGAAAAATGGCCATTATTTCATGGTAGTAATAAAAGTAGTTTTAGCAGTTGTAGCAAATGCTATTTGTTATATACCCAACAGTTTGCTCATGTTACTTATTAATCACACCAACCTAGAGAAACTTCTACTGTTTTTGTTTAATAGATAGGGAAAAAGAGGGTCAAGAAAAGTTAATTAACCTTCCCTAAGGACCCCCTTGCTTAGTAATATTGAGGCACCAAAATAAGCAGTCTGGCTTCAGAGCCAAAATTCCTAACCAATATTCCAAACTTCATTCAAAGGCTCTCATGGATATCTGTTGAAACAGTGGACAAGTGAAGCGTATGTTCATTTCCTTCCAGTTCTCCTAGATAATGTAGTGGGGAACAGTGAAGGATGCTACACGGATTGACACATGTCTCGGGTATGTGTCAATTGTACTTTCTCATTTGTCACTCATTCCTTCTGTTTCCTGTCCTTGGCCTCTTACTATCACTTCCGTGTCTCTGAAGATGGTTGGGAAACCTGGAGAACTGTATGAACTCTTAGGGGTATGTTTTGTGCTAACCTGCTGGTCTTACCCTACTCCATGCTATACTTTGCCAAATTCCTTGGTCCCTTGGATTCTAAGAGATCCTCCTATGTATGGGCATCCTCATCTGTACCCAACAATCCTGCCCTGGCCCTATATTTAGCCTCTCTTTCTCTATCTTCTTCCCAGGCCTGTCAGTTTTGGTAAGTGTTTATACCCCTGCCACTACAAGCCACCTCACTAGAGTGTTCACACACCCATATACCTGTGGAGATCTGAGGAGGCAGGAGGTGGGTTGTTTTCACTCCACCCTCAATGAAAGTGAAAGTGAAGTTGCTCAGTCACATCCGACTCTGCGACCCCATGGACATTAACACACCAGGCTCCACACTCCATGGGACTTTCCAGGCAAGAATACTGGAGTGGGCTGCCATTTCCTTCTCCAGGTGATCTTCCCAACCCAGGGATCGAACCCAGGTCTCCTGCATTGCAGACAGATGCTTTACCGTCTGAGCCACTAGGGAAGCCCAACCCTCAATGCTATGCTAAGTCACTTCAGTCGTGTCTGACTCTGTGCGACCCCATAGATGGCAGCCCACCAGGCTCCCCAGTCCCTGGGATTCTCCAGGCAAGAACACTGGAGTGGGTTGCCATTTCCTTCTCCAATGCATGAAAGTGAAAAGAGAAAGTGAAGTCGCTCAGTCGTGTCCGACTCTTAGCGACCCCATGGACTGCAGCCCACCAGGCTCCTCCGCCCATGGGATTTGCCAGGCAAGAGTACTGGAGTGGGGTGCCATTGCCTTCTCCGCAACCCTCAATATATCCCCTTAATTCTCTTTAAGAAAAGTTTCCTAATAAAACTCATGTTTTGAGTTTGGTGATCATGGTAAAAAGAGTCATATTTTGAGCATCTTTCTACTCAGAAGAAAAATAATGTGCTGTGCTTAGTTGCTCAGTCATGTCTGACTTGGCGAGCCCATGGACTGTAGCCCACCAGTCTCCTCTGTCCATGGGGATTCTCCAGGCAAGAATACTGGAGTGGGTTGCCATTTCCTACTCCAAGGGATCTCCTGACCCAGGGATCGAATCCAGGTCTCCCACACCGCAGGATTCTTTACTGTTTGAGCCACCAGGGAAGCCCAAGAATACTGGAGTGAGTAGCCTATCCCTTCTCCAGGGTATCTTCCCGAACAGAGGAATTGAACCAGGTCTCCTGCATTGCAGGCAGATTCTTTACCAGTTGAGCTACAATCCCTGATTTTATGTCAAACTTCCAAATATGTGAAATTTCACCAATGATCCATGTTCCATTTTAATACTTTTGTACCCAAAGTCCCTGAGGACACCAAAAATATTGAGATATTTTTTCCCAATTCAACTCTTCTAAGTTACACAAGTTTCCATTTGTTCAGGTTCTGATTTTCTACATGAATTATAATTAAATCCCATAATGTCTTATAGACCCTGAGACTACCAGTGAACAGGCCATGTGTTTTATCATGATTTTGTGGCTTCTTGCCATGAAAACTTATTATTAAAGTGCAGTTAAAAGACATGCAAGATGTGGGTACTTAAATTAAGCCATCCAGAAATCACTTAAAAGCATATGTGTTTATGTTAAAGGAATGATACTTCATATGTTAGATAACGATCTTGTTGAGAATTTGCTATGATGCTCAGTGTCTGGGTTTAGTGTCAAAAGCTCAACAGTGAAACTCTAGGGAAGGCTTTGTAGCTGAAAGGAAACACTGAAGTAACATCATCTTTAGCTTTCGAGGTGTGTTTCCACAAAAAAGATGCAGTAATTGCTTCTAAAGAGGGGTTATTTGGGTTTGGAAAAAGATATATTAATAAGAGAATTGTACTTAATGAAAATATAATGAGTTCAAGTAACAAATATAGGGAAATGAATACTTAATATTATAAAATATGTTGAATGTAACCCCTAAATATTATCTGAACCAACAGAAATTAATTTCATATAATGTATGCAAAGCATGTTAGACGCTCAGTCGTGTCTGACTCTTTGCGACCCCTTGGAGGAGCCCATCAGGCTCCTCTGTCCATGGAATTCTCTAGGCAAGAATACTACAGTGGGTAGCCATTCCCTTTTCCAGGGGATCTTCTCACCAGGGATTGAACCCCAGTCTCCCATATTGCAGGCAGATTCTTTACCATCTGAGCCACCAGGGAAGCCCATGTACAATATATAAAATAATTAAATCGGGGGGTTCATTAAGAACATAATAATGTTATGTTATTAGACACTGCTAAATGTCTCTCAGAAAGTTTCAGGTTTTTCAGTCAGGATATTCTAGCATTATGTTTTACTCAAAACAACCCCCAAATCTCAGTGCCACATCACAATGAGTTTATTTCTCAGTCACATAAATTCCACGGTGGGTCCAGGTCTCTTCAGGGCTTCTCTAAACTTATGGCATCTCCTATATCAATGTACCATTCCAATTCCAATTTTATTGGTCAAAACAAGATCCATGACTACACAAAACTCCAGAGAGGCAGAGAAGTACTATTCTTTCTGTGTCTAGAAAGTTATTTTGGTGAATATCATAATAGTGACCACAAAAAAATGCTCTGTTAGCAAAATCAATTTGTAATTAGGTTACTTTGCAATGTAAGATGAGAACAAGGGTGGTCAAATAATTTTCTTCTCTTATGCCATCAAGTAATTTTGTTGTACTAGTATCATGCAACATAGACCAAATGTAAACAGCTTCTAAAAATGCTAAATAAAATGAATTAACCAGTCAAAGTAACCCTTAAGTAACCCACCTGAGAACCCATAAGGAAATTACCAGTGTTTAACATGCTTGTGGCATGGGCAAAATCAACAAATAAGCTGTTAACAGACGTAAAGAAAAAGCAGGCATGTATTATGTATTGTTAAAAAAAAAATAAGTTGAACCAGAACTCCTTCATTTGAACAAAATGTTATGTAATTAATATAATTAAAGGAAATCCCTATATTGAGTTAAATGAAGTACAGAAAGTTTGCATACATAGTTCATAGAGTTGCTTTATGTCAAGGTAACTGAAATGAGTCAGCACAACTAGTTAGGCAGGAGTCTGTAGGATAAACCTGACCCTTCCATACCATCCTGATTCAGCTACACTTTGTGCTACCTGGCAGTTGTCCATTTTAAGAATATATAGGATGACAACTATTATTCAACATAGTTGAAGTCCTAGCTACTGCAATGAAAGAAAAAAAAAAGAAAGAAAAGGAAACTAGATTGTAAAAGAAGTAAAACTCTCACTGTTTGTAGGTGACATGATACTATACATAGGAAATCCTAAAAATACTATCAGGAAATTACTAGAGCTAACCTGTGAATTTAGCAAAGTTGTAGGATACAAAATTAATACAGAGAAATCACTTGCATTCCTATATAATAACAATGAAAAATCAGGAAGAGAAATTAAGAAATCAATCCCATTTACCATTGCAACAAAAAAATTAAATACCTAGGAATAAACCTACCTAAGGAGGCGAAAGATCTGTATACAGAAAACTATAATATACTGATGAAAGAAATCAAACATGACGAACAGATGGAGAGATATTCCAGGTTCCTGCATTAGAAGAATCAATATTGTGGAAATGACTATATTACCAAATGCAATCTACAGATTCAATGTGATCCCTATCAAATTACCAATGGCATTTTTCACAGAACTAGAACAAAAAATCTTCCAATTCACATGCAAAAGTAAAAGACCCAGAATAGCCAAAGCAATCTTGAGAAAGAAGAATGGATCTGGAGGAATCAACCTTACTGACTTCAGACTATACTACAAAGCTACAGTCATCAAGACAGTATGGTACTGGCACAAAACAGAAATATAGACCAATGGAACAAGACAGAAAGTCCAGAGATAAACCCACGCACCTACGGGTACCTTATTTTTGAGAAAGGAGGCAAGAATATATGATGGAGTGAAGATGGTCTCTTCAATAAATGCTGCTGGGAAAATTGAATTGCTACATGTAAAAGAATGAAATTAGAACACTTCCTAATACCACACACAAAGATAAACTCAAAGTGGATTAAAGATCTAAATGTAAGACCAGAAACTATAAGAGTCTTAGAGGAAAACATAAGCAGAACACTCTATAACATAAATCACAGCAAGATCCCCTATGAGCCACCTCCTAAAGTAAGGGAAATAAAAATCAAACAAGTAGGACCTAATTAAACTTAAAAGTTTTTGCACAGCAAAGGAAGCTATAAATAAGTTGAAAGACAATCCTCAGAATGGGAGAAAATAATAGCAAGTGACACAATTGACAAAGGATTAATTTCCAAATTATACAAGCAGCTTATTCAATTCAATACCAGAAAGATAAAAAAAACCCAATCAAAAAGTGGGAAAAAGACCTAAACAGACATTTCTCCAAAGATATACAAATGTCTAATAAACCCATGAAAATATGCTCAACATCGCTCATTGTTAGAGAAATGTAAACTAAAACTACGATGAGATATCACCTCACACCTGTCAGAATGGCCAAAAAAAAATCCACAAATGATAAATGCTGGAGAGGATGGGGAGAAAAGGAAACCCTCTTGCACTGATGGTGGGAATATAAACTGATACAGCCACTATGTAAGACAGTATGGAGAGTCCTTAACAAACTAGGAATAAAACCACCATATGACTCAGCAATCTCACTGCTAAGCATATACTATGAGGAAGTCAAAACTGAAAAAGACACAGGTACCCCAAGGTTCATTGCAGCTCTATTTACAGTAGCCAGAACATGGAAGCAACCTATATATCCATTGACAGATGAATGCATAAAGAAGTTGTGGTACATATGCACCATGAAATATTATTCAGCCATAGAAAGGAATGCATTTGAGTGTGTTCCAATAAGGTAGGTGAATCTAGAACCTATTATACTGAGTGAAGTAAGTTACAAAGAGAAAAACAAATATCGTATATTATCACATATATGTGGAATCCAGAAATATAGTGCTGTTGAACCCATTTGCAGGGCAGCAAGGTAGACACAGACATAGGGAACAGACTTATGGACACAGCGAGGGTGTAGGAAGAGAGAGTGGGAAGTATGAAGAGAGTAACATGGAAACATATATGTTACCATATGTAAAATCAATAGCCATTGGTAATTTGCTTTGTGACTCAAGGGACTCAAACTGGGGCTCTGCAACAACCTAGAGGGGTGGGATGGGGAGGGAGGTGGGAAGGATGTTCAAGAGGGAGGGGACATAGGTATACCTATGGCTGAGTCATATTGATATTTGGCAGAAACCAACACAATTTTGTAGAGCATTTATCCTTCAATTAAGAATAAATTTAATTATATAAAAAATAATATATAGGAAGAATCAAACCCTGTGGTTCCTTGATTTCTAGCACAGTGGCCATTATTTTAGTAAATTATATGGCTGGTAAATGTGCATTTTCTAAGGCATGGAGTGTGGGTCAGGAGAATACTAGGGTTAAGGGGAACTCCTACTACTCTTCTCCTTCCCCCAAAGAAGCTGCCTGCTGTTTCATCTTCTGGCCTAACTTTCTATACACTCTCTTCCCATGTCCAACAGTTTAAAATTTTACCCTACTTTGATTCAAAGCAGGGCTGGATAGGTAATAGTAGCCTGTAGAATATCCAATCATATATACCTAAATTACCAGTGCTTCTGCACCAAAGAATTGATGCTTTAGAAGACTCTTGAGAGTCCCCTGGACTGCAAGGAGATCCAACAAGTCCATCCTAAAGGAGATCAGTCCTGGGTGTTCATTGGAAGGACTGATGATGAAGCTGAAACTCCAATACTTTGGCCACCTGATGTGAAGAGATGACTCATTTGAAAAGACCCTAATGTTGGCAAAGATTGAGGGCAGGAGGAGAAGGGGACGACAGAGGATGAGATGGCTGGATGGCATCATCAACTCAATGGACATCAGTTTGGGTAAACTCCAGGAGTTGGTGGACAGGGAGGGCCGGCGTGCTGCAGTTCATGGGGTCGCAAAGAGCTGGACACGACTGAGCGACTGAACTGAACTGCATTTATTTATTTAACTCAAGCAATTCTGAAAATTGTAAAGTAAAAATCTCTCTCTTAACTCCAACCTTATCCCACTTCATTCTACAAATTTAAATATGCTGACATAGGAGCTTCCCTTGTAGTCCAGTTTCTAAGACTTCATGTTATCAATGCAAGGACCCTTTAATATAAATATTAGAATACATAACATATAAGATCTGTTACCTCTGTATAATAAAGTAATAAAGAGAGTGGTTATTTTGCTTTCACTTTGCAACTATGATACAAAAACTAGATACAAACAAAATCAAAGTTTGGAAAATTTGATATTAACGAAATTAGTGATAATCATCATTAATTTAGAAGGGAAATACCTTAATAAAATACATTTGGAGACCTGGATTTCCGATTCATGTGCTAAAATAAATTGCCAATTCTTTATTACACTTTGATCTTTAATATTTTTTTAAGCTGATGAAGCATTTTCTACTACAGATCTCACTGGAATGTTATTAACTTGCCAACTCAATGGGGCTTAATCGTTAGCAATTTTTAATATTTTTAAAGTTATACACCACCCACAGGAGTTTCCAGTGAATTAGTTCCCACAGCTCACCCAGTGATTTTATAAGCATATCTAGCTTTAAGCAATTATTACAATTTTAGAAACCACAGGCAGTTTGATTTTTCTCCTGATGAATTAATTTAGTTCTCATAATTGGTCATGGCCTTGTTCCAAAGTTCCAATTCAGTAACCCAGTATCAAAGCTTGATTCTTCTCTTGTCCACTCTGCATTTTTGATTCAGTATTACACAAAGATTAATCCTCCAGTCTCACCAGAGTCACGTCATTTCACCACTAGACTCATTTCATTGGCTACCCTTCATGCGTGTTTGACATCTCTTTTCATCATCATCGTTTCTGTGGTGCTCTTTACCTCCTTGTCAACTTCATGTTGCCCCAGTTTCCTTCTGTCTTTAGGCTCTAGCCACAAAGGTAACTTTTTAGGGGAAAAAGAATATATGGGAAACATCAATATACTGCACTGCCTTGAGAAGATATTTTGTAAATAATACTCCAGTGACTAGATACAGCTCTTGCCACTTCAAAAGCTACACATCTTATTCTTCTTCACTGTTTACTACCTGAAGAATCAGCAGCGACTTAATGCTAGGCATTACAGCATCATATATTTTAGTCATTTTATGATATTTCTTGAGGCTTCTGCCATAATATTTAAGTGGAAATGGATTCAGTTTCTGCCCTACAGCTTACACTGTAAGCGTATGTAGTCATCCATTTAATATCAAGAAGGAATTTGAAATTTCCACTTCTGAGATTATGTGCTCTTTAAATGTAGAGTTCACAGATATAAGGCTCTACAGATAGAACTCATTTGAGTTATATGAAACTAGAAGTATACTGTAATTTTATAATTATTCATATATGTTCACCTTAATTATTTAAACCAATTTACCTGTTAACTCTATATCCTTTTAACAATATACTAGAGAGAGCTGTAACCCTGAATGATTCTTAGCTCTTACTCCAGCTTCTCCTCAGGGTCTCAAGAGATTTAATGTGTCAGTCTAGCTCTTGTAAATGCCCTAGCTACAGCTCTTTTTATTATGTTCTCATATAATCTTCTCGTGTCAAGGGTCTTCACTCACTTGGAGCATACTTCTGGGCTTAGACAGAGACTCTACAGACTCAGCATATTTCTCTATTGTATCTTTGAGACCTATTACTGGGAGAGACTTGAATAACAGACACAAAACAGCCATTAGATGATGCACAAAGAATTTGATGAACTGGTACGATATCCTCCCAAGCAAACTTCAAAAATCAGAATTTAAACTGTCCTTTAAGTAACTAAATTAGAGAAATATATTTTCTCACTGTTCTTTTTAATGCTTTTGTTATTTTACGTCTTTGATTTCAAGAGGTCCTGATAAAACCAGAGTTGTATTAATAGTATTTTCTAACATGATTCAGATCTATTTGTTCATGACACAATTGTGTGTGTATTCCAAAAGAATTACTGAAAAGCAAAACAAATCCAAAACATTGCTGCTGCTGCTGCTGCTGCTGCTGCTAAGTCGCTTCAGTCGTGTCTGACTCTGTGCGACCCCATAGACGGCAGCCCACCAGACTTCCCCGTCCCTGGGATTCTCCAGGCAAGAACACTGGAGTGGGTTGCCATTTCCTTCTCCAATTGCCAAAACACTACCGGATCTGATAACTGCATTCAACAGTCTCAATATTAAGGGGTCGGCATTTAAAAAGTACATACATATAAAACATACAGTAGCAACAGACAAATAGAAAATAAAATTATCATTAATACTGCAGTTTACCAAAATTAAGACTGTTCATGAAAATAAACTTTTAAACCAAAAAGCAAGCTAGTGACTGGGAGAGAACATTCCATATTACATATATCAGACAAAAAGATGTGTATCTAAAACTACACTGTCTCTTTTGCTACTAGTCACATGTGGCTATTTAAATCAAAGTTAAAACTTCTGGTCCTTGGTCATACTACTGCTACCTTCATCGTAAGTACTCAGTGGTCAAATGTGGCTAGTGGACGGTATCTAGAGCTCTATGGGACAGAGCTATTCTATATAGTATAAAGAACTTTTAAAAAACTAATAATGAAAATACTATGTCCACCAACAGGGAATAATCCAAATGTATAATCAATAGGTGAATGAATAAATACTGGTAACTTTATATTAAAAAGTACTAATCACCAATAAAAAATAAACATATATCTCATAAATGTAAGACATGGAAGAATTGCACACTCTTTTTGTTGAACCAAAGAAGCCGGATCTATATATCCTGTGACTATTTAGGTGAAGGCAAGGAACTTACAAAACACGAATCTATGGAAACTGAAATCATAGTTTTTACCTTTGAAAGGGATAGAGAGAGTATGAGAGAACTTTCTAGACCTAACACCCACCACACACACATATGTAGCCAAAACTTTATAGAGAAGATGATCACTTTCATTTAACATCAAAAAGCAACAAATTAATCAAACAAAGCAATACTAGTATGCACCAACCCAAATGTCTAAAATAAAAATTGAAGTTATTAATGTTGAAGAGTTAGAAGTAACTAGAACATGCACACACTCCTGGCAGGATTGTAAATTGATAGGATCATTTTGGAAAACATTTTAGCAATTTCTAACAAAGCTAAATACGTGCATACATTATAAACCAGTGATTTCATTTCTAGATATGTATCCTAGAAATGTACACGTCTGTTTGCAAAGAGACCTATAGAAGAATGTTCATAGCAGCATTATTTATAGTAACTCTAAATAGAAATAGTCTAAATGTTCTTTAACAATATAAGGGGGGGTCAATGACATAATATCAGTATGATGAATTTCTATATAGTGATACATATCAACAAATCACAACTTCATGCACCAACATGTCTGAATCACACAAATATAATGTCACATAAAAGGACCCAAGCAGAAAAACAGACATACTCTATGATGTCATTTACATAAAGTTTAAAAACAGACTAAACTGCTCTATGGTGTTAGGATAATAATGATCTTTGAGAGCAAGAAGAACAAAAAGTAGGATGAGGGTTTCTGAGGTGCTGATAATGTTCCAGTTTGAGTTCTGAGTGCTGCTCACCTGATGGGTTCACTTTAACAAAACATCACTTCTGTACAATTCTGACATGTGCCATCTTCTCTACATATTTTACACTTAACATGCTTATTAAAATTTTTTTCATCAAAAGATATCATTAGAAAAAGGAAAAGAATGTGAGAATATATTTGCAGTGCATTAAACAGATCTCTTTTATCAGGGAAAGTTTATTGATGGTTCCCTATAAGTTACTATACGGTTGCCTTAACATCCATCATCTCAGATAATCTTCACAGCAACCGCATGATTAACCCCATTTTACTGAGGAACCTGAGGCTTAGAAGGTTTGAGTGATTTTCCTCAGGTCACAACACAGGCTGACTTCAAATCCATGCTTTCAAGCTCATAAGTCATACAGTAACTGCTAGAAGGATTTCCCCAGCCATTCTTCCAGCCATAATTATATATCTATTCTTCCTCAGATTGTTTAAAGAATTAAGATAGATTTTTGAATGCATATATGTTCATACAGATAATATACTCTGTACTACAAACAGAAGCAATATGGTATATAAGAGCATGAAATCTGGACTCAGAAGGAATCCTGGGTTGATCAATCACTGATCTGGTTTTGGAAAGTAACTGCTCTGAATCTTGGTCTCCTCCTTGGTAAAATGGTAGTATTTTCATATCTACCTAGGACAGTGTTTGGCACTATAGAAAGAATGGGTGCTATTTTAACATGTCAAAGTGGTGAATACTTATAATGAATAATCTGTTAAGTATATTCATGCAGTCTAATCTGCGGCACAATTTAATTTGAAGCTGAGTAACAGTTTTGTGTTTCAATATGTCTAATAATGTCCAGAACAGTTCTATTGTATAATAAATTAAATTCATCATGTAAATCTAAGAAAAGGTAACTAATGGGAATATAACAAAATTTATTTTTACAAAAAATTATATAATGTATATAGCATTATAGTGTTAGATATTTTTAATTTCAAAATAAATATAGAACATGAATAAATAAAAGCTTAATACAAATGTGTTACTCCTTTGACTTAATACCAGAAGGCAAGTTGAAAATTACACATAATATTTGAGATTTTTAAATCCATATATATATTAGTGTCCAAACTTCAAAATTTCAATTTTTGGAAAGTAATCCAGGCCATCACTTATTTCATTTCTAGAATCTGATATCAGTATAGAAAATTTGGACATGTTATTCCTTTCCAAATGAATTAAAGCACATATTTGTATAACTACTTTTGAACTCATTTGCAGAGAATTATTCAAAGTGTTTATTCAAATGAATTATAATGCCAATTTTTTAAAAAGCCAAGTCTTTGATCCAATATTTTCTAGCGAGCTGACATAGGCATTTTCTCAAATGATATTAACAAATTGGTGTCTCTTGTAAGTAAAAATCATCTCTTGGTGTATTATGCCAACAGTGTCATCTGAAATCCGTGTAGTACATCAGACCTCCACAATCACCAAGCAGTCTTAAACTTACTGTGACTTAAAAAGATTATTTAATCCCTGATAATCATGACCACATCCATGACTTGCTCTGTTTTTAGTATTTTATCCCAGCCCCACAAAAGAAAAAATGATTCCTGGAGAACAATGCAATGAAGAGAACTATGTTCAAATTAATGTCACTTAAATTTATCTTTTGTACCCATACCAGCTTCAATAGCAACCAATGAAAAAAAGATTTCTATAATTTTGGCTTATTTCCATTAATTTTAAGACATTTCTTAACATATGTGTACCTGCTAAGTCGCTTCAGTCATTCCCAACTCTGTGTGACCCTATGGACTGTAGCCTTCCAGTCTCCTCTGTCAATGGGATTCTCCAGGCAAGAATATTGGAGTCAGTTGCCATGTCCACCTCCAGGGGATCTTTCCCATCTAGGGATCAAACCTGAGTCTCTTGGGTCTACTTGCATTGGCAGGTGGGTTCTATACCACTAGCGCCACCTAGGAAGCCCCTTAACATAAAAACATAAATAATTGTTTATTGTTCTCAGAGAAACTAATCAAAAATGTCTTTCATTGCATTTTTATGGGTTGTATCATGTAGCCCCTTATCCATATGTTGAAAGAATATAGAGCTACATACCATAACCACCAGTTCCTAAGAGTGTGGCCTTGTTTGGAAAAGGGTCACTGCAGTGTAATTAGTTAAAATGCACACAGGGAGAACACTGTGTAAATATTGGAGATGCACTGCCACAAGCCAAGGAAATAAGAGAAGTTAGGAGAAAGATCTAAAACAAGTTCTTCCCTCATACTTTCAAAAAGGAGCATGGACTGCTGACACTGACCTGAGATATGGCCTCCAGAACTATGATTCAGTACCTTTCTGTGTCATAGCCTGAGGTACTGTTATAACAGACTGAAAAACTAATATACACATCATATACCTTTTAATTCCATTTGTAAAATGAGATGATAGGAAGGAATCACAAATTATTTCTCTCTCTCCTAAGTTCAACTGTATCAGTTCAGTCACTCAGTCATATCCGACTCTTTGTGACCCCATGAACTGCAGCACACCAGATCTCCTTGTCCATCACCAACTCCCGGGGCCTACCCACACTCATGTCCGTTGAGTCGGTGATGCCATCCAACCATTTCATCTTCTGTCGTCCCCTTCTCCTCCTGCCCTCAATCTTTCCCAGCATCAGGGTTTTTTCAAATGAGTCTGCTCTTCACATGAGGTGGGCAAAGTATTGGAGTTTCAGCTTCAACATCAGTCCTTCCAATGAACACCCAGGACTGATCTCCTTGCAGTCCAAGGGATTCTCAAGAGTCTTCTCCAACACCACAGTATATGTATTTGCAAGGCTAAATGAAGCAATACTATTAAACTACCTTTGGAAATGTTTCTTTCTGTTTGAAACACAAATTCTTCCATTGCTACATAGATGATATTTTTTAAACTTCAAAGTTTAAATATAAAATTTGTCAGGTTTATATTTTTAGTTATTCAATAGTTTTATTTCATAATATTGTCATTTCATTTGCTTTCCAAAACAATGATTATTGAAACTCTTGATTATTTGTTCATTTCACTAAAGTTTTTACCATATATCTTTTCTGAAGTGTATTTAGAGTTCTTACTACAGATTTTTTTTTCACGATGGCATATTTTCAAAAAAGTTACACTGTGCACATTAGACAGACAGCAGAAGTCTATATTTCCATTAAAACATTTACTCCAATTTTCCTTGCATCAAGTAGCCTGTTGGAGGATGTGTTATTTGTCAGGGCTTCCCCAATGGCTCAGCAGGTAAAGAATCCGTGTGCAATACAGGAGACACAGGTTAGGTTCCTGGGTCAGGAAGATACCCTGGAGAAGGAAATGGCAACTGAGAGAGTTAACTTAGGCAGGTTGATAAGGAGTCCAAGTCTAAAGCCCCTTTAAGGAAGGGGTAAACATTATCTTTTTCACATTCTTTTGCCTCAGACAAGTAGGCCTTGTAGGCAGCTGTATCTCTTGTTCAAGAACATGCCCTTTTTTGAGCTTTGGATGTATGTTACGGGAAAGGGTCTGAGCAAAATTCTCACAGCCTTGAGGTATTTTTTTTTTAATCTATTCTCAGTAGCTAGTTGAGAAGAATATAAGGCCCCACTTAAGCTCGTGGGACGGGTACTTTCCTGCCCCCTTCTGATGTCTATGTCAGAAGCTTTCTCTGTCACTTGCACTTTAAGTAACATCTACACAAAGCTCTGAGTGATTGAAACTGTCTTTTGTCCCAGAGTTAACTCTTCTCCTTCAGAGACCACAGATCTGGCGACATCGTTCACCATTCACTGTAAGCTATCACAGCCCACTCCAGTATTCTTGCCTGGAAAACCCAATGGACAGAGGAGCCTGGCAGGCTACAGACCAAGGGTCACAGAGTCAGACACAGCTAACCATGCAGGGACAGCATGGTTACATGTAAAGTTGTTCTTTTTTTTTTTTTCTTTTTAAGTTTTAAATTCTTTTAAGAAAGTATGAAATATAACAACAAACAATGTCCACCCCAGACTTGAGAGACAGTAGGATGTAATGGGCTTCCCTAGTGGCTCAAATTGTAAAGAATCTGCCTGCTTTGCAAGAGACCTGGGTTCGATCCTTGGGTCGGCAAGATCCCCTGGAGAAGGGAATGGCTACCCACTCCAGTATTCTTGTCTGAAGTCCATGGACAGAGGAGCCTGGTGGGCTACAGTCCATGGGGTCTCAAAAGAGTCAGGAACAAATGAGCAACTAAAACTTTCACTTTGGGATTCCCAGGTGACATTAGTGGTAAAGAACCTACCTGCCAGTGTAAGAGACATAAGAGCCAATATGGGTTCGATGTCTGGCTGAGGAAGATCCCCTGGAGGAGGGTATGGCAACCCACTGCAGTGTTCTTGCCTGGAAAATCCCAAAGACAGAGGAGCCTGGCCGGCTACAGTTCATAGGGTCACAAAGAGTTGGATACTACTGAAATGACTTCAGGCACACAGGATGTAATTGACCTTCCTGAGGTCATGTCCTGTATATAGGGGATGTCAGCCAACTCCAGTGACAACCTCCTAACATGTTACCAGATCTGCCTTTTTAAAATGACAGTAAATTTTAAGAAAATGGTGGAGATTTAAAAAAGAAGCACATGTTTGGTTTATTTGTGGCTTCTGGGATTCCTGGTCGTCACCTGTGCTCTGTTAGTGTCACTAGATACTCACAGAAACTTACGCTCAAAATAGTCAAGATGTTTTTTTTTTGTTTGTTTTTGAGCCTGTAGCTTTCATTCAGGACCCCCCAGAGACAAGACTCCTGCTCAAAGCAGAAAAAAAAAAAAAAACTTGTGGTTGTGGATTCTAGATTGCATTCCCTGATTCCCCCGCCCCAGACACTCTATAAGCCACATGTATAGAAAGTCCTGGTCTCTGATGAACCTCTGAGAAAAGCAAAGGGTGCAGAAGCCCCATTCTTGGATGAAGGCAGCAGTGGGGATGAAGCTCAAGTCCAACAGAATATAGGCCTAGGTTCCCAGAAGACTGGGATGGAGGGACAGCCTACTGTCAGTATCGTGGGGCCAGTGGAAACTCCACGAACTTCTGGGTTCACAAGAACTGGGGAAGGGAAACTTCAGCACGGAGTTCTACGAAGGTGGGACTGGGAGGGCAGTGTCATTTCTGCACAGCTGTGAACGAAAGAGGGCATGGAGGGAGGACTTAGAGATCTCAGCGGATCCTGCTCCTGTAGCGTGATTGGCCTGAAATCTGGCTGACTTTCTACTTTGGAAATGGGGAAGAGACTGCTGGGAGTGACAAGCTCATCTGTCAGCAGGACCCAGCCTGCCTGTAGCAGGCAGAGATGGTCATGGCAGAAGTGACTCAGCCCTCTCTGAATGTTTCTACCAGCCAGGCCGGGCCATAGCCCTCAGTAAAGCAGCTCTGTGCTGTTCTGCCCACAGTCTGGCTGAGGGCTCCCAACCATAATATGGGGAGCAGCAGACAGCTCTCAGCTCCAGGGACTATAATAAACTTAACCCCAGTTTATTAAGTACTCCTGAACTTCCTCAAAAAAAAAAAAAAAAGGAGGCTGGGAGGCCCCTCCAGCACTTAACTGAGGGGCCATCTCTAATAACTCTTCTGCTTGGTCTTGACTGAGCATCAGAGAGAGCTGAAACCACTGATAAGGCACAACACAGCCCAGCCCTCCTCAGACCCAGTTGACCTCGCTCTTCTTAGCCGGCCCTCTCCTGATATGTCTACCCTGCCTGAGGTCCTTCATCCCTGCTACGCTGAGGGGCACAATGGGGCACAATGATTCTTTACACTAGACCCACTTTTGTAGCTTTTGCCTCGTCATGATTTCACCTTGACATCCAAGAGCAGAAATCCTGCTGTCATAAACTTATACATCCACACAGTACTTCTAGTTTTACGTTTTTGAAACCTTAAACCTACATTTCTCCTTGAAATTCTACCTTTTTACCAATAATCATCAGTGTTTTTCTAGATTTTTTAAAAGTCCTATTACTGAAGAATTGATTAACCCAGAGTTCCCTTTCTGCAACTCAAACTATCCTTATATATTATATACATGTGCTAAGTCACTTCAGTCCAACTCTGTGTGACCCCAGAGACGGCAGCCCACCAGGCTCCCCCGTCCCTGGGATTCTCCAGGCAAGAACACTGGAGTGGGTTGCCATTTCCTTCTCCAATGCGTGAAAGTGAAAAGTGAAAGGGAAGTCGCTCAGTCACGTCCGACTCTTAGCGACCCCATGGACTGCAGCCTACCAGGCTCCTCCGTCCATGGGATTTTCCAGGCAAGAGTACTGGAGTGGGGTGCCATTGCCTTCTCCGATATTATATACATACACACATACATACACACACAAATCCTTTTAGAGATATTTAAATTCCAAAATGGAAAATTAAACTGATGAATAAATGAATAATAGCTGTTATTCCTTTAACTTAGTATCAAAAGTGTGACAATTTCTCATTTGGACTAAGATTTCAGTGTTTAGGGTTATATTTTTCAAGACCTAGAGCAGTCCAGGCTCCTTGCAAAATGATGAAAGGGATTAATTGGCAAACAAAACTGGTAGCATTCTCCCTTCTTAAAACTTGTATTTTATTAGAATAAAATTTAATTATATAGACAAAAAAGTATATAATGTTAAAATATATATGTTCTAGTATATAAAAATCCAAATTCCTGAGACTTCTTTGTCTTTTATGGTTTTATATCCGCTGTACCTTTTCAAAATTATTTTATTTAATCCCAGAAGTCTACTATGAGCTCCTTGAGAGCAGAGTTTGCATCATTCTCCTTTGTATCCTGACTTTCTTGCACAAGACTGGGCTATAATCTGTAATCACACATGTTTTTTGATCAATTATAATTATTCTTGTTTACTTGATCATTTCTTTATCTTCCCTGTATAAATTCCTTAAGGGAAGAATTGTTTTTTATTCTCTTTCTCATATATATATATACACACACACATACACACACATATATACTCATACATATATATACACACATATATATACACACATACACATCTTTATGCATATATATATATACACATACACACATGTATATTCTATTTCTCTAGAACTACTATTCTATTTCTCTAGAATTACTACTGGGTTTATGGAGGAATCTTAACAGTATATGCTGTATACCTCATCATTTTCAACATGCTGAACCAGGATCCCCTGGAAAGAGACAGTAGTGCTTTTGGCAGACACATACACTCCTTCCATATTCTTAGCATTCTGTACCCTACAGAGGAGTGTGCGTAAAGCTTCTGAAACTTATCACCTTTACCTATATAATTTAGAAAGGCTGACAAAAAATATTTTTGGTTATTTCAATACTTACATCAGTTATACTAAATGACTAATCTGTAAAATCATGTACAAAGTACAGATCAAGGGAAATAAGTAAATCATCCCTAAGTGATCATTTTTTAATGTGGTCATACACTAAATAGGACTTCCCTGGTGGCTCAGTTGGTAAAGAATCTGCTTGCAATGCAGGAGACTTGAGTTTGATCCCTGGGTTGGGAAGATCCCCTGGAGAAGGGAACAGCTATCCACTCCAGTATTCTGGCCTGGAGAATTCCATGAACTGTATAGTCCATGAGATAGCAAAGAGTCAGACATGACTGAGCAACTTTCACTTCACTTTATACACTAAATAACTTACACATGAAAAGAATCCATTTTTGACCTGAATTATCTGTTCCTTCATTCAAATGACTCTGTATACTGAATACACTAAGAATATACAATTGCCTTTTAACATTTCTTTAATAAATAATTCACATTCCTTTTTCCCAAGTGAGAAATAAATGTGGCCATATACAAATCTGATAGTTTGATTATATTATTAAGTAAAAAGTTTGAATGAGATCAAGGAATTACTAGGTCTGTCTCATATTCTTTTTTACACTATTGTGGCTTATAACTTCCAGAAATATCTTAATTTCTATAATAAATCAATTAACTAAAATTCAGTATTGTACTTTTCCATATAGATAATGAATTGACATCTACTGCCATACAAATAATTATAACATTAATACTATGTAAAATCTTTATATTTCATTTAAACAATGGTATATAGCATCAGTTTATATAAAATATTAGACCTTTTAAAAATTATAAACTTAGGATATATGTGTACTAAATGAAAATAATGGGATACATGATTTTCTATTATTAGTCATTTTGGTAATACAGTTTACAAGTTTTCGCAATTCTAGATAGTATCTTTGAATATAGTAAGTTTTCTAATAATGACATTTAATAAATAATCTCCAAGACTTAATCTTCTATTATTCCGTATGCTATTTCATGTCAATTTTTAACCAGAAGAGAATTAATGTGAATTTGAACCCTCTTGGTGTGGTGGTGTTAGTTGCTTAGTCATGTCTGACTGTTTGCAACCCCATGGACTGTAGCCTGCCAGGATCTTCTGTCCATGGAATTCTCTAGGCAAGCATACTGAAGTTAGTAGCCATTTCTTTCTCCAGGGATCAAACCCGGGTGTCTGGCACTGCAGACAGATTCTTTACTGTCTGATTCACTGGGGAAACCCATGGAACCCTCTTACAAAATACTTATTTATTTTTCAAAGGAAATATAGAATCAATATCAACATATGAAATTATATGAACACTTGGCAAAGCAATCGGTGTATCTCACAGGAAGAAAATAGTGTAAGAAAAGAAAGAAACAAGACACATTAAAGGTAAGCCATTTTTAAGAAACTATTCTATAAGTAGTACACACTAACAAATTCCAAGAGTTCTAGAGAGGCACCCCTCAAAACTTATAAATAATGCAAATGATATCTACTAAAAGTTAAACAAGAAAATCAAAACAGTGGATCAATTAAAAAACCTGGCTAAAGTTCTAACATAAAAAAAGAAAGTAACAATTAAATGAAGCATCTGACATAAATAGAAACAACAACATATTCTGTTAGCAAATTCACAAACATATCCAGAAAGAGGATATTCTGAGAGCAAATGTGAATGCACCTCTAAAAAGATGGGGTGCCTAATGATACAGCCTAGTGCCATTACACCCCCAAACTCTCGTTCTTCTGAACACAGCCTACCAAGTAATATTCTGATTATAATATGGCTAACATGGCCTATAGGGAGAGACTGCACTTGCCAAATGGAGAAGGCAATGGCACCCCACTCCAGTACTCTTGCCTGGAAAATCCCATGGATGGAGAAGTCTGATGGGCTGAAGTCCATGGGGTCGCTAAGAGTCCGACACGACTGAGTGACTTCACTTTCACTTTCCACTTGCATGCATTGGAGAAGGAAATGGCAACCCACGCCAGTGTTCTTGCCTGGAGAATCCCAGGGAAGGGGGAGCCTGGTGGGCTGCCGTCTATGGAGTCGCACAGAGTCGGACACGACTGAAGCAACTTAGCAGCAGCAGCACTTGCCAAAAATTGTATCTTCACACTGCACTTGAAAAATGAGAATTTTAAGGTATTATAATCAGTGTTAGACACTCTTTCTGAGGCCAGTCAACACTGAATGATCAAGTACTAGTGACTGCATCAATAAGATCATGATGATGAAGCTAAAATTGACTGAAGGTTTTACCACATGCCAGACACCATACTGAACATTTTAAGACTTTAAATTCACTATCTCATTTAATCTACGCACATATCATCTCTGTAAGGTAGGTCCTTACATTAATATTGTATTATTATATCCATTTTTCTCTTTGTGGACAAATTAAATTGCAAAGCAATTAGGCTACTTGCTCAGGGTCCCTTGTAAGTAGGAGAACACAAATGCAATTACAGGTCTGTCAGGCGTTGGAGCCTGTGCTGCAGGCTTCATTCCACTGCTTCCATAGTGATTCTACTCTAGGAATCATCTCTTGACCTCACTGACCAACTGTTTTATTTTAGATTTCCACATTTATTTTAGATGTATTTTGGGTAAAAAAGGAATAGTAGACATTGTATCTGGGATCTGGTGGGCCAATACATTTTCAGTTTAAAACAACTAAATCAGTGTTATGAATTAGTGTTTTAGGAAAGAAAAAAAAGAGCACAAGCAAAAGCTCAATCCTTTGTTAGGCATGAGTGTTGCAGCATAGTGAGAGGCACTGACGGCCCCTCTTGAGTTGTTGTTACTTTCTGAAATGGAAGCACTTTAGTCTTCATGAATGTCAGTCTTCACATATACTAGTGTAGCTTTAAAAAAAGAAAAAAATAAATAAAAGGAGCACAGAAGCTTCATCCATCTTCTGAGACGTCATATCATGACTTTCTATAGAAGCACTTTGCATTTAAAACACTGAACATGTTCAGAAACATTATGGTTTGAATCTAAGAGTTAAAAGCTTTAAGCACAGGCTATGGTAGCCAACTTCAGGCAATGAACATAGAAATGTAGTATCAGTACCATATGCAATGTTGATGGATGGTCCTGTGACTCAAAGTATTTGCTAATAAGTGTATTACATAAAATGCTATTTTGAGAATCTACTAATAAAACCCAGCAAAGGACAGGAAATAGATAAATGCACGTGATTAAGCACCTGCACCTATATTTCCACTGCATAACTCATCTGATGCCATAATTTTGCCAGCCTTAACTCCACTATACATTTTTTAATTGTTATTTCATTGGTCTGTTATCTGAACATCTCTGAAAGAAATATTTATAGATAAAAGTACATCTTCTTATCCACTCATTTGTAACTAATACATATTTGGACCAAGTTATGACCAACCTAGACAGCATATTAAAAAGCAGAGACATTACTTTGCCAACAAAGGTCTGTCCGGTCAGGGCTATGGTTTTTCCAGTAGTCATGTATGCATGTGAGAGTTGGACTATAAAGAAAGCTGAAACTCCAATACTTGGGCCACCTGATGCGAAGAGCTGACTCATTGGAAAAGACCCTGATGCTGGGAAAGATTGAAGATGGGAGGAGAAGAGGACAACAGAGGATGAGATGGTTGGATGGCATCACTGACTCAATGGACATGAGTTTGAGTAAACTCCAGGAGTTGTGATGAACAGGGAGGCCTGGCATACTGCAGTCCATGGGGTTGCAAAGAATCAGACATGACTGAACGAATGAACTGAACATATCTGGATAGAAGAGATAAAATTCTGAATGAGAAAAAATAGTGTTAAATCTATTTCATTCTGGAGTAAGACTAGGGAATAAAAGTCAAGAGCTATTCCCCTTGGTTCACGACAGAACCCATGTCCTAAATTCACCAATGTTGTACCTTGAGCTGAGCTAGGAAAATGCCACTATGCAGCAAGCGATAGTAATGGCTTGGTATGAACGATATGTCAGGTTGACACTACATTCAGAATTCCAAGAAGTGCAGTGGTTGATAAATACTGTTTAACATAAAGGATATTTTTCTACTAGAATATTCAAGTAGGATGTGCCTATTCATAAAAATCTTCAGTGGCATCAGATATTTGTGTATAATAAATTAAGAATGGTGACAAGTTCTAACTTCAAGGAATTCAGAATCCACCAGAAAATAAGACATATATACATAACAGAAAAATTAAATACATATAACAAATAAGAAATTAAATACTCAAGCAAAAGACAAAGACGCTGGGAAAGAAGATGTGTGCTTGTATGGGCACTCAGTCATATCTGACTCTCTGAATCCATGGACTGTAGTCTGCCAGGCTCCTCTGTCCATGGGATTTGAGGCAAGAATAATGGAGCAGGTTACCATTTCCTGCTCTAGGGGATCTTCCCGACCCGTGATGGGGATTGAGCCCCTGTCTCTTGGATTTCCTGCATTGCCAAGTGGATTCTTTACCACTGCATCACCTGGGAAACCCGAGAAAGGAAATAATGGGGTACAAATCTTAAAATTGGTAATAACTTCATCACCAAAGATATTGGTCAATTCAGGAAAAGGGTAATGATATAAGCAAAGTTAAAGAAGCATATACACATCTAACATTTCTCAAATGCTAATATGCATCAGAAACTAAGCTATCACAATATATCTATATTATTTCACTTAGTCTAATTAAAAACTGTCAAATACAGTCTTGTGCTCTTTTATACATGAGTATACTTAGATTCAAAGAAAGTTACTTGTGTAAGTCATACAAGTAGCATACAATAACTAATAGGTAATAAATAATACTTAGGATGGTGCATACAGTAAAGCCAAGGAAATAAAGATTTTCAGAAAAACGATGGCATAGCAGAGTGGATAGTCATGGATCTGTGCTCATAAATACTTGGTCTTAAAATCTGGCTCTATTAGACCAGCAATAAGATCTTGAAGATGTTAGTCGATAACTATAAATGTGTAAAACTACATGTATGTGTATATAAAGTGTATATTCGATTGTGGTTGTTTAGTTGCTAAGTTGTGTCAGACTCCTTGTGACCTCATGGACTGCAGTAGGCCAGGCTCCCTGGTCCTTCACTATGACCCAGTTTGCTCAAATTTATGTCCACGGAGTCAGTAGTGCTGTGTAATACTAATTTTAATGTCAAGTTTTATGTTGCTGTTCAGTTGCTCAGTCATATCTGACTCTTTGTGACCCCATGGACTGCAGTATTAGTTTTAAAGAGACGGAAATATAGTATTTTATTAAATTATTTAGAGTGAAGATATGTACTTAAACATTGTCTGAACAAGCAGACAATGATTGTATAAGGATTACAGTTACAAAGTTGGCACTATCCAATTTTTCCTTTGACAATGATGCACAAAAAGATACAGAAATATTCTATCTCAACTCTTTCAGGATCATGGATAAGAAGACCATCACCTAAACGTCAAGGCATATTCATGAGGACACTTTTGGCCATTCAGTGGAATATCCCCAACATCTCATTGGCTTAAAATTACAACATTTGCTTCCCTGTTTGTGAAAATATAATCTGTTGACTCCAAGACAACTGGTTTCCATGTTTCTGTAACAATTCAGCCTGATGGAAGTTCTACTACTTTATAATTTTCTGATTCGGATCACAGTCTCCAGGTTAAAAAAAGGGAGGGAAGAAGAATGCTCAATGTCCTCCCCTGTGTTTAGTTGCTCAGTCGTGTGCATCTCTTTGTGACCCCATGAACTGTAGCCCAGCGGACACCTCTGTCCATGGGGATTCTCCAGGCAAGAATACTGGAGTGAGTTGCCATGCCATCCTCCAGAGGATCTTCCCAGCCCAAGGACTGAACCCAGGTCTCATGCATAGCCAGTGGATTCTTTACCAGCTGAGCCACCAGAGAAGCCTGTCCTCCACTGTGATGAATTCAGTCTGTTTCAGTTAATATCCAGAACGCTCTGATCCTACTCAAGATAAAAGAAGTGGAGGATTAAAATTAACCTTGTTAGAAAGAGAACCAAATGAACTACATGGGATTGGCACCAGAAGTGTAACACAAAGCAAGAAGTGGGGTCTGAAACTTTGGAAATGGGAACATGTTTGACAGAGCTACTGGGAAATAGGGGAGTCATGAAAAGCTTAATAAAAGCATGATCAAGTAGTACCAGAGGTCTAATTTGAGATCATGGATTTATGATAAGTTTCAGTCCTCATGTGATTTTGATTTTTAGAATGTATAAGGACAAAGACTATGAACTGAGATAGTTGAGAGTCAAGGGAGAGGAAATTTCATTGCAATCTCAGGGTGAATTTAAATAATTTTCTTATAAAATATTGAGCCTGGATAAAAGCCAAGTAAAGCCAAAAGAATCTAAAAGCCTGGGTCAAATAGATATCAGTGGTGACTGCTGCTTTGGTGCCTAGACATATGAGTGCCTAGACATACAAATTACAGTAAAGCATTAAGAAGAGTCAGTTTCAGCATCAGCATCTTTTCCGACCAAGGGTCAGTAGCACCTCTGAACTCTTAAATTCAAAAATAAAATTTTTCCATTGGATGAATGGATAGTGATAAAACAGCTGTGTACTCATTGCCTACCCATTCAAGCCTAACAATGACCTTTTTCTAAAACTGCCTCTCTTGAGTAATGCCTTACTTTTGCATAAGCGGCTGCTTCAAATCTCACTGCTGAAACTTGGTATTGGAAATATGTTTATGGTACTACTTCATAGGGTACTTCACTTAAAAGAACAGATCACCCTTGAAGTTGATATTCATATGAACAAATTATTGAGCCCAAGAAAAGCATCTTCTAAATTAATGAAAATAGCACATCTGTGATTTTTTTCTTTTCCTTTTTGCTATTTGTATGTTAGCCAGTAGAGTGTTAGCCAGTTACAATATGTATGTTACAATTTGTATGTTAGCCAGTACAATAACAATCATATAAAAAAAAAAGGAAGAAGAAAAGCCATATATCCTCATAGTCATTATGAAGAAGTTAGAGGATAGTAATTTGCACCAGTGATGGGCTATTTGGCTTCTGTCTAGTTGAAAGGAATGCTATCCTTTCATTCAGGTCCATATATTGACCTGAATTTTCCCTGGTAGCTCAGCAGTAGAGAATCCGCCTGCATTGCAGAAGTCACAGGAGGCACAGGTTCAATCCCTGGATGGGGAGGATTCCCTGGAGGAGGGCATGGCAACCCACTCCAGTATTCCTCCCTGGTGAACCCCATGAACAGAGGAGCCTGTTGGGTATACAGTCCATTGGGTCACAGAGTCAGACATGACTGAAGTGACTTAGCACACACACATGAAATTAGCTAATCATGCAAAACCTTGTCAGTTATGTGACAAGGTTTGTGACTGACCCTTGTCAGTTTATTATCACAGTAATTTGTTGACAAAAAGGAAAGAGTATTCATTAAAAATACTGACTCAGGTTTGATTAGATTTTTCATATTTTAAAAAACCTTCAATTACTTTAAACAAGAGAATGTTAAACATTTTAGACAAATATTTGCATAGTCAGATCACCAATTTGTCATTGAAAATGTATTTTTGGGATTGTAAATCAGAAGCATATAATCTTGAGTTTTAAAGCTTTCATTTTGGATCTCTACCCTAGTCAAAACTTTCTCAAGAGATATCGCATCAGTAGCCAATTTGGCATTTAAGCTATAAATATTAGGTCTACTGTAAGCATGTTTGGGGTTTGGTATTTAATTTTACTACTAGGTATGTGGTTATTTAAGACAAATTCAGTGTCATTAATTTGCGAGTATCTCTCCTTGATCCTCAAACTGGCCCCAATCTGATCAATATTTGAAATAAAATCCTACAGAAGCCTCCAGGTCATGTGTATATTATAAATGTGCTACCAAAAATGTCATAAGCCAACAAAATGATCATATGAATTTTTAAAATTATTTAAAGTTGAACTGAAAGGCAATTAAATATGATTTAACATTTATAAAAATATATTGGAAAATGTAAAAATTTCCCTTAGACATTTTACTACAAAGTCTTTACAAAGAGAGAATATTGATTACTGTTTGGTGTGTTTTCCTCTCTACTGTGTTCTTGCAAGGGCTGAAAATATACATTTTTCTTTACATCGCTAGCCCATGTCCCATAACTGATACCAAACACATCTCTGTTTATTAGACAGTCTCATTACACAATTCTAGACATCCTTCTACTTATCACTAACCAGAAGGACTATTTTTTAAACATTAAATTCATACTGAAAAACATTCTCATTCCATATTTTAGTGAATTCTCACATACAGTGCATCACTTTTGCTTCTGACATAAAACAACTTGTTTTAAATAACTATGGTTTTGTGTTAGAGCTTTTTTATAATATAATGTTATAATTGAGCTTCATTAAAATCAAAGGCTTGGCCTTATTACTTTCCTTTAACATGTATTGAGTTTTTTGTTTGAATTGCACTTCCTTTGTATTTTTATTATCTGTCATTCAACACATAATAGATGTGATAAATTTCTGATTGATGAAAGAAATGAAGGAATAATTGAATTTACTGAGGAACTTGCATGGAATAGTTGCCAATAGGAGACAAGACTGGTGAGTTTTGAAATGAAATGCATTGCTAAAGAGGGAGCGATGCAAAGGTCATATCTACTTTTCACGGTATAGCTTAATCTTGAACTTAAGAAATTACTTGTTTCTGATTAGTCAATTATTTTCACATAATTTATATGAGTAAATGGATTGTTAACAACATAATCCCATTTTATTACTTGTGAAGATAGTTGATTAAAAATTTTAATAAGATAGGTTTTGTTCTTTTACACTTGTTATTAAATAAAAAGTGGCAGACAATATGTTTTTAAAGGCCTACCTTAAATCAAACAACATGATGTTGTAAGTGTTTCCAATGAATTTGGCTATCCAGAAATGTTGCTCTACTAAAATAATGAAGACATTTGAAGGAGAAATCCAAGTTTTTAGAAAATGTATATACAGTTTAAGCCTTAGAATTAACACAGAGCATAGGAGAATAATCCTGTATAGTTCACGAGAGCCTGTCTTTGCAAATTTGCCAGCCTTTTGGAGTTTCAGGGTCCCCTCAGTCAAGAGACCTTTTATGCCATTTTAAGCCCTGGCTTTATTTTGAATTTTAGATTCCTTAAGGGGAAACCCTCCCTTTCTCCAGTTTATATGTTTTTTTTTTTTCCCTTGACAGTGTCTGAAGCTGTTTGAGGACACTCCCCTAGAACTGTCCAAACTATTGTGTTTCTTGAAGAAAAATAAATTATCACTAAGATTCCCCCATACATACACATAGAGACTAATTAGAGATCACATCCCAGATACACCAGGGACTTGTTTTTAGCATATTGTTTATGATATATTATTCTTCTCCTATTTGCATTTATAAGACATCAGAAAATTATAAATAAGGGCTAAGTTTAGATTCTATGAACATACAGCAAAATCATCTGGGGACTCAGTATTTACACACTGTTGGAAACTGACATTTATTGTGACCAGCATAAATGCATTTTGGCTAAGACCACAAAACATTTAATAGTTTTACATATTAACACACACAATATGCAGACCATTAGGAGTTAACGGCTCTAGGCCAGGTCTAAGTCAGTATTGTATTCACACGTCTTAGCTTTTCTTTTTCCAAAATCAATATCTGCAAATAATAAATGAGATCCCAGAGGGTTGAGTTAAGCTCCAACCACCACAGAGCAACTCTGCAATTGGTCACTGACTCAATAATGCAGGTGAGTGCCACACTATAGAACATCTTTAGCACACTATAATAGAAAATTAATAGCTTTCAAATCAGCACTAGGGTTACCCTAAGGACTACATAATAGCGTGAGTTAGAACACTCATCCAACTCCAAGAAGTATAAAATGCCATAAAGATCTGAGAAAGATACAACAGCCTGAACATGATGCTTAATTTGTTCCCTTCACAGTGTTTTCTATTCGGATAACAAAAGGCTAATGATATAAAAGTGTCATGTTGAAACAGTGTGCTAAGAAGCTGCACTGCAGGGGTGTCTATGGTGTCCCTATGAAGTTCTTGTATCGCTGGACAGAGATTTGTATATCAGAATCAGGAACCTGTGCATTGTAACTATTCTTTCTTAAAGTCAGTAAAAAGTTAAACATTCTACACACATCCTCATTCTATCTCAACACTTAGAGAGGTTAGAGTTTCCCCATGAGAAGCAAAAGCTTTGTTTATTTCCTCCACTGTGTGACCCTTTCATACATGGAGATCAGAATGATACTCTGACTGTAGGTTTGCAAACTAAACAACCATAAAGAAAAAAAAAAATGAAGCGTAACTTCCTTACTTACATATACTGTATTTTACAGAATTGACTACCAATAGTAGCAATGACTAAAAAGCCCTCAGTCAAGAAACTGTATTCCCACCATCCTAACATGATGTCAGATAACTTCTGAGCTGCACAGCATAAAATATGCTTCTGTAAGAAGACAATAGCGTGTGATAGAATATCAATTATTTATTTATCCATTTTTCAATGCTTGAGAAATCTATGGACACAGAGGGCCCAGAAATAAAACTTGGAGGGTTCTATTTCTACAGTGAGCATGTTAAAGACAGGCAGAAAGTAAACAAATTCTAAGCTTTATAAAGTTATTGTTTCCTTCCTTTACTTGACATTTTAAAAGCAGACTAGTTCACATCTTTATAAAAACACTTCTTTTTACCTCAAAAGCTGTAAATAAGTCAGATTTTTTAAAGGAGCAGATATATCTCCTAATGCCTCTTGTCAAAGTATGTGGCTTAAATCTATATTTCCAAGTATTAGATATACAATCAAAATTTTAATAACTATACCTCAAGCTCTAAGATTGGCCATTAGTCTTAAAAAACCAAACCCAAACAAGACAAAAACCAAAGCAAATATTCCTGAGAAAATACAGCCGCTAAAGGACAGTAGATACTTACCCACAGGCTGCCAACATCCAGTCATTTGCTAAATCTAAAAGCATATGACATTTCCCTGCAGGCTACTTGTCTTTTACTTTCCAACGGAGTTTCATCACCTAATTTAGCACTATCAGCAAATATTTGGAACAGCAAAAAAAAATATATATATATCTTCCTTCCTGGTTTTGTCCTTCCAGTTCTTTCTCCTAGTGGCTTGTGCCCCGCACACAAAATGGCACCTTTCTTTCGATGCGGAAGCAGGTTTTATATACCAGGCATGTGTGAGTATGCCACAAAACACGCGTTCCTTATCATGCGCTTGTTAGCTTGTCCAATCTATGGCAATCACTTCAGTCCCAGGGGTTGAAAGACACAAGACGCAGGGAAAAAGGGAAGCAAAAGCTGAAGAAAGATCAATACTGCACAGTGAAACAAGAAGTGTAGGCTATTTACTTTTCATTGATCTGATGATGCAAGAGAAACACCTCAAACTGGCATTAAATTGAAGGAATACATCTTCTGTGTTTTTTTCACCTCAAGGTCAGGAAAGAGCAAAAAAGAAATTAGAACAAACAGAAACTAATCACACGAGTACAATAAAACTATTAATCCACATTACAAACCCACATAGTAACGTAATTAAATTTCAGGTTGAATGAGATTCACAATAAGACAGATACTGTCCGGCTTTTCAGTTTAACTTGCTTAAACTTCTACCTAGAACAACTACAAAACATACACAGTTGTACATGAGGACTGAATTAGACCAACATTTAATACCTGGCTAGAGGCCCAGACTTACTTTTCAATAATCCCAGAAAATTAGAAACGGGCTTTATTCCAGCCACAGAGAAAATTATTGAACATGAATTCTTAAGTTCTAAAGTAAAGATCACAAATGGTTTTCAAAAGAGTTCTTCCTAGAATTCAGTGCTAGTTTTCCTTCAGGTTAGAAAATTCTAGGCTTCTAATATATCTGGATAAAAGATATTTCAATATATTCAAGCAAGCCATAAGCACTTGAAATTCCTATAGTGACACGATGTGAATGGATTTGAGAGATTGGTTATACCTTTTGGTATCAATGCTAATGTGAATAAAACCTACACTATTATTCATTTAACTATTCATTCATCCATTCATGTAAGTTCTGGTGTGGGCACCATAAGCATATGTATATACACAGACATATTTTTAATATAATTTTTAAGAATACCTTGGTTTCATTTGGGTCAAAATTTCAGAATTAGAGAAACCAAGGCAGTAAAACTAAATATTTAAGTTAATATTTTCTATATCAACTACAGATTTTTGCTTTGTGGTTACCTTGAGACTTACATATAACATAGTTATAATGATATATTCTAAACTGATAAATTAACTTTTAAGAAGATTGAAGTATAGTTGATTTACAATGCTGTTAGTTTCTAGTATATAGCAAAGGGTAAGGAGGGTAGCATAAATTAGGAGTTTAGGGTTAGCAAATACAAACTACCACATATAAAATAGATCAACGATAAAGTTCTACTGTAGAGTACAGGGAACGATATTCAATGTCTTATAATAAATGATAATGGAAAAGAACCTGAAAAAATATGAATAACTGATAAATTAACTTTGATCACATACCAAAACTCAACCCTTTTTCTTCCCTCTTTCACATTTTGTGTTTTGATGTCACAATTTACATCTTTTTATATTGTGTATTGATTAACAAATAATTGTAGCTGCAGTTATTTTTAATGCTTTTGTCTTTTAACATTATACTAAAGTGACTTATATACCCCTATTATAGTATCCGAGCCTTCTTGATTTGACGACATATTTATCTTTATCAGTGTGGTTTTATGTTTTTGTTTAACTAATTAGCAATTTTTCATTCATCTCAGCTTGAAGAAACCTCTTAACATTACTACAAGGCAGGTCTAATGATAAGAGGAACTCCCTCAGCTTTTATTGTCTGGGAAAACCTCTCTCTCTTTCATTGCTGGAGGACAGTTTTGCCAGGTAAAGCATTCTTGGTTGGCAGGTTTTTTTTCTCTCTCTCTCAAAACTTTGATTATATCATCTCCTTTTCTCATAGTCTGCAAGGTTTCGGCTGTAAACCCCACTGATAGCTTTATGGGCACTGCCCTCTATGAAATGAAGCTATTTGTTTTGGTTTCTTTTCTTCCCTTGACACGGTCAAAAACTTTACCTGATTTTTTGACAGTTTTCTTATGCTCTCTCTCAGTGGAATCTTATTTTGGTTGAATCTACATGGAGACCTATGAGTTTCATGTACGTAGAAAAGAGAAGCTTTCAGTGTGGTAAATATTTCACAATGTATACATATGTCAAACTTGCAGGTTATACACTTCAAATATATATAATTTTGTCAATTATGCCTCAAAAAATCTAGGAAAAATAAAAATTTAAAACTCAGGTGATAAAAAAAAGCATTTGTCTAGTTCACCTTCAATCATCTACAATGGGTTTTTGTGAAATTTAGAATTCATGTATTTTAATATTTAATCACAATTATAATACATGCACCCTCTATAAAAGCATCCAGCTTTGACTTTGCTAAATGGGGATCTTGGACATTTTAAAAGAAATAAATGACAACAACCCAGGGCAGGTGTGACAACTGTAAAATTTTATCAGTAAGACAAGAGATATTGTTCTTGTTTACTGTCACAGTCTTGCTCCATCCACATCAAGTTTGCACAAAGATTTTTTTAAAAGGTTAAAATTTTGCAATGCAAGTTATTTTTCTTTTATCTAGAACCAAAGATCACAGTCCTTAAAACTGATTTAAGTAAATCTACTAATGAAGTTACACCTCAAATTTTATACTTCTAAAATGTTCCTTTGAAGTGTTAAAATAAAAACAATATTTTTGCTGTTAGTACATCTTAATGCCAAGACTTTTTATGTTATATCTAGAAATCTTAACAGCAATTCATTTGAATTCCCCATGTGTTCATTTTTAGAGATTCTATTATTTTGTGTCTATTTGAAACAAACTGAGTTTTTAAAATTTGAAATGATTTGTCATTGCTGATTATTCAAAATATGAATGTCTGGAAGCATAATTATAGATACATCTTTATAAAAGCCTTAAATGTATAAAATAAGCTAATATACCTTATATGCTATGGGATTCTCAGGCATTCTTTTCCATATTTGAAAATATATTTCCATGTTTCCTATAAAATCTTAATTTTGTACCTACTCTATTACAAGGAAATTGAAGAGCTTTCTCACATATTCAGAAATGTTTAAAAAGCTAAGCACTGTATCATTTAAACTTTCATTTAAATGTTTTCAATTTATCAGAATGTAGAGTAATAGATGAAAAAATTTGAAGATAAACTTTTATGACATTTTAAGATTAAAAACATGGGAATTCTTTTATTCTAAAGCTCTGCTTACCTGAAAACTAATTATGGAATGACTTTTTACAAAATAAACATTTCTGTATTCATTTTTAAAATGCAACTTCATTTTAAGTTGAACAGCTTTGTGGATATGTCACTATTTTGCCTGTATGGCATAAGCCCAGAAATCTTCTCTATTAGGTCAATCTGCATTATGCTTGGCCAGGAAGCAACTTTTTGTTAAACAACAACAACTTGATACAGTCAGTGCAGCAGGAATGGTACTTGTTAGATGCTGCCCAATCCAGACTCATTCTCAGAAGCTAAGGCTAATCCTAACTGGCAGAAAGAACACAGCAATAGAACCAGTGTTACTATGATTTCTTAGATGGAACATGATGGAAACTTGTCTTTTCACCATAAATTCTGTATCTTATTACATTTCACTTGGTGAGGTAATAACTGACAAGGTTTTGTTATATTAAAAAAAAAAAAAGTTTTTCAGTGTTTGAATCTTGAGAGGTAAAGGAGAAGTTTTCATCTATGCATCTAGATTCCCATCCTTACTTCTGAAATGTTATCCATACAGATTTGAAGAATAAAAAGATTATAAAGAATCTTTTGTTGTGTTGTTCAGTTGCCCAGTTGTGTCCAACTCTGTGACCCCACGGACTGCAGCATGCTGGGGCTTCCCTGCCCCTCATCATCTCCTGGAGTTGCCCAAGTTCATGTCCACTGAATCAGTGATACCATCCAACCATATCATCCTTTAAAAGCTCTACACAACCCTTATAATCTCAATTTTTCTATAAAACATTTTAAAAGTTGAAGCTTGTTATTTTTTTAAAAATACATTGAACTTCTTTTATTTAAAAAGAATCTAAAATTTATTATATTTATGAATTAAAGATACAGAAATACTTTTAAGGTTATGTTTATTATTCTCAATCCCCACATGCTTTTTTAAAGTTTCTTGATAAATGATGACCTGTTTTAAGTATATTAAAATATTAAAAAACTTATAAGAATATAATTATTTCTTTTAACAAAATTACCAGGAAATATGAATTGAAATTAATTATAGATTAACAATTTGGGTTAAGGTGAGGATCATTTCTATGTTACATTTCCTAATATGACATAGACCATGATACCAATTCTTGGTCATATTTAATCACATAACTGAAGTACTGTGTGTGCCAATTAATTTCACATCCATCACAAGTTCTTTAGACAGTAGGAGTTTTTGGAGGTCACTTTGATGACCCGGTTAGAATCTTCAGGCAATAAGGAATCAGGAGGCTTTTTAGAGAAAAGAGCATTAGGAAGTAACATTATTAACTTTAACACTTCACAAGGTAGCATAAATTTCATTCTTGTTCTCACTTTAGACAGTAGCAAATAATAATATCCCTCAATGGAGAATTTTTGCATACATTTCTGCTTTCTATTCCTAACTTATACTTCTCAAATCCCTAAATGTAGTCTGCCGCTGCTGCTAAGTCGCTTCAGTCGTGTCCGATTCCGTGCCACCCCATAGACGGCAGCCCACCAGGCTTCCCCGTCCCTGGGACTCTCCAGGCAAGAACACAGGAGTGGGTTGCCATTTCCTTCTCCGATGCATGAAAGTCAAAAGTGAAAGTGAAGTCGCTCAGTCGTGTCCCACTCAGCGACCCCATGGACTGCAGCCTACCAGGCTCCTCCATTCATGGGATTTTCCAGGCAAGAGTACTGGAGTGGGTTGCCATTGCCTTCTCCGAAACATGGTCTACATCTGCCCATAATCATGTAATAATTTGCTGTCAAAACCAAACGTTCAAAACTAAGGATGTATAGCAAGTGTAATTCTAATTTTTATTTAAAGAAACAAAAGTAACTTTCTATGGTCTTAAAACATGAAACAAAGAAGTCATGTTTTTTATAAAAGGGAAAAAATTTACAGATAGCCACAATTTATCTTTGTTTTTGTTTTTTTGAAATTCCCATTGGCTATCTATTTTATATACGGTAATGTAAGTTTCCATGTTACTCTTTACATATACCTCATCCTCTCCTCCCCTCTCCCCAGTGGCCTTTCTTTTAAAGTCTATTTTGTTGATAAAAAAAAAAAGTTTGAATGTTATATAATAATTCATTAATTATTACATAGTTTTCAAATTATTTTATAATCTTATCATTAAAACTGTCCATATTAATTTATCCTAATCCAGAAGGCAGATTGTTGAGCAAGGGGAAATGTCCTAATTCATCTCTGGAGTGCTATTCAAAGTTTCAGGAACTTGCTCATTATCTTTCATTGCTTAAAAAAGGGATGAATAAAAATGAACTTTTTGTATTTTCTATTTAAATGTTGACATGTATCTCTTTGAGGGATTCATCTGACATGCCTATCAAGCTTGCCTTCTCCATTTTTAATAGGGTGAATAATAGGTGATAAAGTTTGATTAGAAATGAACCTGAAGATGTATCTTATTAAGTGTTGCTCTCTTTTATACATACACTTGCAATCTAATTTGCTTTCCCACTAAGTCACATGAAGGAACTATATTCTTTCTTTAGAATTTTGAATTGAATAAATTTTATGACATGTCTTATTGGATCAAACGTGATGACCTTGAAAGTAAGGTTGTCTTTTTCAAAATAACTACATGTGAAAATTGTGAGATAATTACCTGCTAAATATTTCTTACTTTGGTATTAGGAAATATGTTTGCCTTTGAGATTGAAGTATTAACTTGAACATTTCTGTAAGAATAAATCGAAAATCTACAAGCTCTGAAAATCCATTAAATGAATTTATTAGAATTTATTTATAATTCTTGGGTAGTTATAAGATCCTAGATACTAATAAATACGTCTAAATGTTTTTTAATAACTGAAATTTTAAGCTAATGAAATCCAATCTGTCCTCCTATAAGGGTTTTATCTGATGGTTTAATTGAAAGAACACATGCTTCTGGAACTAAGGCATATATGGTACCTTCCTTTGTCCTAATTGGAAGGCAGAAATCAAGCTGCTGAGTGCTGAATTTCAACCCCAGAAGAATTCTATCTTTATCCTGGTATAAATGAAGCTATGGAACTCTATCCTCACTCTCAGAGGATGGGGAATATGGCCCTAAATATGGATTTTGATACTTCAGAGGCTACTGAATGGGACAGAAAATAAGAATATTCTTACACCTAATAGAGAAGGGGGGCAATGAGAAAGGAGGCGGTAGAAAGATGGTAAGAGGATAAAAAGCCGAAAGGGCTGATCCAAGAACTGTTAAAGGAGAGCTTTTATAAAACAGAGGTGACTAATATTATGTTGATCATGGCATCTGGTCCCATCACTTCATGGGAAATAGATGGGGAAACAGTGGAAACAGTGTCAGACTTTATTTTTGGGGGCTCCAAAATCACTTCAGATGGTGACTGCAGCCATGAAATTAAAAGACACTTACTCCTTGGAAGGAAAGTTATGACCAACCTAGATAGCATATTCAAAAGCAGAGGCATTACTTTGCCAACAAAGGTCCGTCTAGTCAAGGCTATGGTTTTTCCAGTGGTCATGTATGAATGTGAGAGTTGGACTATAAAGAAGGCTGAGCACAGAAGAATTGATGCTTTTGAACTGTGGTGTTGGAGAAGACTCTTGAGAGTCCCTTGGACTGCAAGGAGATCCAACCAGTCCATTCTGAAGGTGATCAGCCCTGGGATTTCTTTGGAAGGAATGATGCTAAAGCTGAAACTCCAGTACTTTGGCCACCTCATGTGAAGAGTCGACTCATTGGAAAAGACCCTGATGCTGGGAGGGATTGGGGGCAGGAGGAGAAGGGGACGACAGAGGATGAGATGGCTGGATGGCATCACTGACTGGATGGACGTGAGTCTGAATGAACTCTGGGAGTTGGTGATGAACAGGGAGGCCTGGCGTTCTGCAATTCATGGGGTCGCAAAGAGTCGGACATGACTGAGTGACTGAACTGAACTGAATATTAAGTTGAGGTTTGTATTGCTGCAATATAAACCTACTTTGTCCCAAATTCTCAATAAATTCTTCCATTTATATAGCTACTGAAAGAGAAGGAAGGAAGGATGAAGAGGGAAGGAAGGAGAGACAGAGGGAGAGAGGAAAAGAGACTGAGGGAGAAGGAAGGAGGGAGATACACTGAATGTATAAGCTATGGAAAAAGAAGATATTTCACATCATGTTCAATCATGCACAAAAGAAGGTCAGCAGAATGAAATTTTTTAAAGTCAAAGAAATTCTACTTTTAGAGTTTGAAGCCACTACGTGCACATTTTCCGGTTGATTTTAATGTCGACCGTAGTAGCTGATTGACAGCAACTAATATCTGAAATGAAGAAACATTCTGTATTTACAGTCAATAGTTGATGGTATTAGATCTTAGTTTTACTCATATGAGGAGATTATACTCATCTAGTACCTCTATCTCTACTTTCTAAGAAGGATACTGATTTCCCTTTCTTAGGTTAAGAGGCAGAAATCTGCAAAAGATATGGGAGTGTGGTATAACCCATTCACATCTAAGTCTTCTTTCTTGGGTATAGAAGAGGATTATTCTTGCTCATTTCTTCACAGAAAACCAGAGTCAGGTGACAAATGATCAGCTGTGAGAAAGAGCCATGTACATCATCTCCAGATAGAAGCTTTCTGTTGCTGCAATTAGTGATCTCTTTCCTTGTCATGACAACAATGACCGCTGTGCATTTCAGATGGAAGAACTATAAAATGGACAGGACTCTGGTCATCCTAGATTACTTTGTTGTTGCACTGGAAACATATCCAGGTCTGCAGTGGATTCTGCAGAAATAAGAAATAAATGCTTGTCTTCTTAAGCTATTTTAAGGTAGTTCTCACTGTAACACATTCAGCTTATCCTAATACAGATATTAATTCTGTAAGTTGGAAGCTTCAGAAACAAATAACTAAAACGTGTGGCCTTGTTTCATCGATAGGTTGAGGAAGACACTGATTACTGTCATCAGGAAAGATGGTGATCTTTCTACTGCTTCCAGGGACAAAATATGATTGGGAAGCTAGATCATAAACCTAATGAATTTGAAATCCTAAGAAATGACTTTAGAAAACTGAATGTTACTCATCTGAGATAACTGCTGTTATCTACTTTTACAGGGTATTATTTAAAATTTTTGCTTTGGCTCCTTCTCTTTATTCTTTCTGGAGTTATTTCTCCACTGATCTCCAGTAGCATATTGGGCACCTACCGACCTGGGGAGTTCATCTTTCAGTATCCTATCTTTTTGCCTTTTCATACTGATCATGGGGTTCTCAAGGCAAGAATACTGAAGTGGTTTGCCATTCCCTTCTCCAGTGGACCACATTCTGTCAGACCTCTCCACCATGACCCATCCATCTTGGGTGGCCCTACATGGCACGGCTCATAGTTTCACTGAGTTAGACAAGACTGTGGTCCATGTGATTCGATTTTCTATGATTGTATTTTTCAGTTTGTCTGCCCTCTGATGGGAAATGATAACTGGTTTATAAAACTTCCTGGTGGGAGAGACTGACTGAGGGGAAAACTGGGTCTTATTCTGATTGACTGGGCCATGCTTATTAAATTGGTAATCCAATTTTCTGCTGATGGGTGGAGCTGGGTTCCCTCCTTGCTATTTACCTGGGGCCAAACTATGGTGGAGGTAATGAAGATAATGGTGACCTCCCTCAAAAGATCCCATGCACATACAGCTACACTCAGTGCCTCCAACCCTGCAGCAGGCCACCACGGACCTGCACCTCTGCCAGAGATCCCGGACACCCACAGGCAAGTCCAGGGCAGTCTCCTGTGGGGTCACTGGTCCTTTCTTCTGGGTCCTGGTGCCCATGGTTTTGTTGTGCCCTCTGAGAGTCTATGTCCCAGTCCTGTTTAAGTTCTGGAAGCCAGCTGTGGATGTAACTGGTGATGGAAGAAAGGCCCAATGCTGTAAAGAGCAATATTGAACAGGAACCTGGAATGTTAGGTCCATGAATCAAGGCAAATTGGTAGTGGTTGAACAGGAGATGCAAGAGTGAACGTCGACATTTTAGGAATCAGCAAATTAAAATCGGTAAATTTAACTCAGATGACCATTATATCACCTACCGTGGGCAAGAATTTCTTAGAAGAAATGTGATAGCCATCATAGTCAACAAAAGAGTCGGAAATGCAATACTTGGATGCAAAACCGACAGTATGATCTCTGTTCATTTCCAAGGCAAACCATTCAATATCACAGTAAACCAAGTCTATGCCCCTACCAGTAATATTGAAGAAGCTGAAGTTGAAAGGTTCTATGAATATCTCCAAGACCTTCTAGAACTAACACCCTGAAAAGATCTCCTTTTCATTATAGGGGACTGGAATGCAAAACTAGGAAGTCAAACACCTGGAATAGCAGGAAAATTTGGCCTTGGAGTACAGAATGAAGCAGGACAAAGGCTAAAAGAGTTTTGCCAAGAGAACGCACTGGTCATAGCAAACACCCGCTTCCAACAGCACAAGAGAAGACTCTATACATGTACATCACCAGATGGTCAACACTGAAATCAGAATGATTATCTTCTTTGCAGCCAAAGATTGATAAGCTCTATACAGTCAGCAAAAACAAGACCAGGAGGTGACTGTGGCTCAGATCATGAACTCCTTATTGCCAAATTCAGACTTAAAGAAGATAGGAAAAACCACTAGACCATTCAAGTATGGCTTAAATCAAATCCCTAATGATTATACAGCAGAAGTGAGAAATAGATTTAAGGGACTAGATCTGATATACAGAGTGCCTGATAAACTATGGAGGGAGTTTCGTGACATTGTACAGGAGACAGGGATCAAGACCATCCCCAAGAAAAAGAAATGCAAAAACACAAAATGGCTGAGGAGGGCTTAAAAATAGCTGTGAAAAGAAGAGAAGTGAAAAGCAAAGGAGAAAAGGAAAGACATACCCATTTGAATATAGAGTTCCAAAGAATAGCAAGGAGAGATAAGAAAGCCTTCCTCAGTGATCAGTGAAAAGATATAGAGGAAAACAATAGAATGGGAAAGACTAGAAATCTCTTCAAGAAAAATGAGACATACCAAGGGAACATTTCATGCAAAGATGGGCTCGATAAAGGACAGAAATGGTATGGACCTAACAGAAGCAAAAGTTATTCAGAAAAGGTGGCAAAAACACACAGAAGAACTGTACAAAAAAGACCTTCATGGCCCAGACAATGACGATGGTGTGATCACACACCTAGAGCCAGACATCCTGGAATGTGAAGTCAAGTGGGCCTTAGGAAGCACCATTATGAACAAAGCTAGTGGAGATGATGGAATTCCAGTTGAGTTATTTCAAATCCTAAAAGATGATGCTGTGAAAATGGGCACTTAATATACCAGCTAATTTGGAAAACTCAGCAGTGGCCACAGGACTGGAAAAGGTCAGTTTTCATTCCAATCCCTAAGAAAGGCAATACCGAAGCAAGCTCAAACTACCACACAATTGCACTCATCTCATACGCTAGTAAAGTAATGCTCAAAATTCTCCAAGCCAGGCTTCAACAATACATGAACCATGAACTTCCTGATGTTCAAGCTGGATTTAGTAAAAAGGCAGAGGAACCAGAGATTACATTGCCAACATCCGCTGGATCATTGAAAAACAAGGGAGTTCCAGAAAAACATCTATTTCTGCTTTATGGACTATGCCAAAGCCTTTGACTGTGTATATCACAATAAACTGGAAAATTCTGAAGGAGATGGGAATACCAGAACACCTGACCTGCCTCCTGAGAAATCTGTATGCAGGTCAGGAAGCAACAGTTAGAACTGGACATGGAACAACAGACTGGTTCCAAATCGGGAAAGGAGTAGGTCAAGCCTGTATATTGTCACCCTGCTTATTTAACTTATATACAGAGTACATCATGAGAAATGCTGGGCTGGATGAATCACAAGCTGGAATCAAGATTGCCAGGAGAAATATCAATAACCTCAGATATACAAATGATACCACCCTTATGGCAGAAAGTGAAGAAGAACTAAAGAGCCTCTTGATGGAGGTGAAAGAGTGAAAAAGTTGACATAAAACTCAACATTCAGAAAACTAAGATCATGGCATCTGGTCCCATCACTTCATGGCAAATAGATGGGGAAACATTGGAAGACTTTATTTTTGGGGGCTCCAAAATCACTGCAGATGGTGACTGCAGCCATGAAATTAAAAGATGCTTACTCCTTGGAATAAAAGTTATGACCAACCTAGAGAGAATATTGAAAAGCATAGACATTACTTTGCCAACAAAGGTCTATCTAGTCATGGCTATGCTTTTGCCAGTAGTCATGTGTATGGATGTGAGAGTTGGACTATATAGAAAGCTGAGCAACGAAGAATTGATGCTTTTGAACTATGGTGTTGGAGAATATTCTTGAGAGTCCCTTGGACTGCAAGGAAATCCAACCAGTCACTCCTAAATGAAATAAGTCCTGAATATTCTTTGGAAAGACTGATGTTAAAGCTGAAACTCCAATACGTTAGTCACCTGATGCAAAGAGCTGACTTATTTGAAAAGACCCTGATGTTGGGAAAGATTGTGGGCAGGAGGAGAAGGGGACGACAGAGGATGAGATGGTTGGATGACATCACCGACTCAATGGACATGAGTTTGTGTGTACTCCGGGTGTTGGTGATGGACAGGGAGGCCTGGTGTGCTGCAGTCCATGGGGTCAAAAAGAGTCAGATACAACTGAGCAACTGAACTGACTGATTCAAAATTAGTAACCTCACATAAGATTTGGCTAATTTGCACGATAAAATGAAACAAAATGGAGACATTAAGGAAATTTTGAAATTTGTAATATGTGACAAACCAAGTGTTTGGAGATAACAAACACCAGGAAATAAAATTAAATAATTTAAATGGTAAAGATAATTTAAACTCAGTTTTGCTATAAAAAGGAAACTAAAAATGTTGCTTCCATACCTTAAGATTTTTCAAAAATTAAGGAGACTCAGTGCAAAGATCATATTAAGAATGTAGTAAATAGTAATTCTTTTTAACTGATAAAATAGCTGAGGAAATATCTTTTTAAGGGCTAATATTTATTAACAGGAAGCTTAATAAGTTTTTAAGGGAGATAGATTGCAAAACAAACCACAGATTGATCTAAACTTCTCTAAAAGATTGGTTTCCCAAACTTCTAAGGGCAGAAACAGTCTGAGAAAGTTACCCACATCCAAAAAGGACATGGACTTGTTTTCCCATTTGAAGATGTTTCTAAGACTGAAAATAGAAAAAAAAAAAAAAAAAAACAAGGTCTGAGAATGAAGAGCCAACTACCATGCATAAAAATGAACAAGAGAGCTCCCCACAGAGGGAAAAAAAAAAAAAAAATGTGTATAAGCCTTCAAATCAACCAAAAAGTTCATCTTCAAATGAACAGAGTAAGACAAAGAGTGTTAGGAAAACATCTATGTCAGGACTCTCTGAATATGACTCAAATTAATGTTAAGTGTATAAAATTTTCATATGATGGAAGACAGAGTTAGAAATATAGTTAAATATTTGTGTGGGGAAGTTTTACCTAATGCTAACAGTCTATTTAAAAAAAAATTTTTACTAACAACAAATTAGTTGAAAAGTTTTCAACATCCAAGTCAAGATTAGTGGGAAAAGCAGGTAAATAAAATTACTAGTTTTGTGGCTTGATGAGTATTCCTCCTGAGACCTATTTAGCTAAGAAAAATCCCAACAGCAATTGAATGATATGATAGAGGGGTCATTTGGTTATAACAAAGAAGATCAAGCAAGGCAAGAGAAGGAAACCCCATTACTCCTCTTGGTTGTATGAAGTACTTGACTGTCCAAAATACGGTCTACCTGTGAGATCTGGCATTTTATAAACTCTACTTACCACCCCAAAACCTGAATCTCTGCAGAGTAGAGGTAATTAGTTAAATAACTATCTAGAGTTACCTTGATTCAGATAATATATCTTAGAAATTCAGAGAAAAACTGAGCACTTTGGTAGGGTAAGCAAAGAAGCTATAGAGGCTGAGAGGATATAGGAGAACAGGACTAAAAGGAGAAAAGTAGTGACAAATCTAAGGGATTTTAGATTTAAGAAGGAAAATAGGAACTAATCAGTGAAGAAATTTGGTTGAGTTGAATGAAAGTGAAGAAAATGCTCTGGACCCTAATTCTATGAGCCTTCTGAGTCTTCCGTGGGTTGGAACATATGATTTGAATAAGTAATAATTGGGCTTTAACACATTCTTCTATGCAGGACAAGAAGCGATGGTCAGACCTTTACCTGGAACAATTGTAACTGTTAGACCCTTTTGGTGGAAAACCAGGCTTCCTTGGTGGCTCAAACAGTTAAGAATCTACCTGTGATGTAGGTGACATTGGTTCAATCCCTGGGTCTGGAAGATCCCCTGGAGAAGGAAATGGCAACCCACTATAGTACTCTTGCCTGGAGAATTCCATGAACAGAGGAGCAGCCTGGTGGGCTACACAGTCCATGGGGTTGCAAAGAGTCGTACACAACTGAGCAACTAACTTATGTAACAACTAACAGGTTCAAAATTAGGAAAGGAGTATGTCAAGGCTGTATTTTGTCACCCTGTTTATTTAACTTATATGCAGAGTATAAATCATGCAAAATGCCAGGTGGGATGACTCACAAGCTGGAATCAAGATTTCTGGGTGAAAAACCAACAATGTCAGAAATGCAGATGATATCCTAACAGCAGAAAGTGAAGAGGCTTTTGATGAAGGTGAAAGAGGAGAGTGAAGAAACTGGCTTAAAACGCAACATTCAAAAACAAAGATCATGGCATCAAGTCCCATCATTTTATGGCAAATAGAAGGGGGTGAAGTAGAAAGAGAGTCATTTTATTTTCTTGGGCTCCAAAATCACTGCGGATAGTGACTGCAACCATGAAATTAAAAGACACTTGCTCTTTGGAATGAAAGCTATGAAAAACCTAGACATCAAATTAAAAAGCAGAGACATCATTTTGCCAACAAAGGTCCATATAGTCAAAGCTATGGTTTTCCCAGTAATCATGTATGGATGTGAGAGCTGGACTATAAAGAAGTCTGAGTGCCAAAGAATTGATGCTTTTGAACTGTGGTGTTGGAGAAGACTCTTGAGCGTCCCTTGAACTGCAAGGAGCTCAAACCAGTCAATCTTAAAGGAAATCAACCCTTAATATTCATTTTTGGTAGTACTGATGCTGAAACTTCAACACTTTGGTTACTTGATACGAAGTGCTGACTCCCTGGAAAAGATCCTAATGCTGGGAGGATTGAGGACAGGAGGAGACAAGGGTGACAGAGGACAAGATGATTGGATGGCATCACTGACGCAGTGGACATGAGATGGTGCAAACTCTGAAAGATAGAGAAGGACAAGGAAGTCTGGCATGCTGCAGTTCATGGGGTGGCAAAGAGCTGGACAGGACAATGACTGAACAGCAGCATTCTTCTAGATTTCTTTTGGGTCCTCAATTGGATGTGATAAGGATTTTTAATATTAAACAATTTAAATTGCACAATTCATTTCCAATTAAAAGCAAAATACTTGAGTCCCAAATTTAAAAAGAGTGGGGAAGGAAGGCATTTTGTGATATGATTTGGAAATTTAAGCAGGGAGATTATTTGAAAACTGAATTTTCTGATTTGAAGTAATGAATCCCAGTATTAAGAGTAGTTTCAGCATTAACGTTATAAAGGTTATGGAATCATAGGGTGAGAGGCTTTTTAACTTGTTTTCTCATGCTCTTTGGTCAAATACAGATGTTACATCTTTATTCCCAAATCACATAAATTGTACATTTCCCCATCTGTTAGTCTAGCTTTCACTCTGTTCTATCTAACCATCTATTTAGATTAAACTCTTATAGTGATTTTATTTTCTGCACACAATTCTACCAAGATTCATTCACCTTTACTAGCTTTGATAGGCAAAAATCCTTTTACAGAAGAATAAAATATATTTAATATAACATAATTTACAAACAAAGATTTGGCTCTTGCTGTTTATCTTGTAATATTCAAATTTCAATTTCTTCTAGTGTGTTCAAATGGCGAAAGTCACAGTTTTCCGTAACAAACTTTGCTTATCCAAGTAGTACTTATTATGGGCACCATAATTATCTGTGCTCTCTCTGTTTTCCATAAGTTTGAAACAAGAACTAATTTCTCTCTCTCTGAAAGATCTAGCTCAGCACCTGGTAAATTCTGGTCACTTCCTAAGCTTTTGTTATGTTTTAAGTAATAAAACACTAACTTCACAGATATGATCTCTGCCAAGTAACTTTGGTTTGGCTGCAGACCACACCTTTGCTCAGCTATCCTGTTTACCATTAACACAAGAGAAAGAAATGAATTTAAAACAGAAGACAATTGGCACTGCATAGTTTACTGGTAACAGATTGCTTTAGTATTAAAATCTCAGTAAGGGTAAGAGTGACTGAATAAACTGGGTTTCAGTCTATTCATTGTAATACTTTCTGCATTTAGCACTAGAAAAAGGGAATTTTAAAACTAAAACACCACCCCTGGGTCTCTGGATATTTTTTCTAAGGAAATCAAGAGCAAAACTCAGTGAGTTTTAAAACCGCTTTAAATAGGGAATTGAGCAAAACTCAATGAGATTTAAAACCAAAACATAAAATGAATGTTCTACTGTGAATGAATTGGTAAAAGAGAACTAGCTGCCCATCAGATCAGCTTCCCATTCTATTACTGATTCTTAGTGTTTTGAGTTAGTGTTAACTGCTAATTTAATATATATTTGTAAGATAAAGTTACATTTCTTTTAATATAAGTTTAAGAAATGAATTATACTGGGTACATATGAAAACTTTCCACTTTCAAAATGTGACTCGTTCTACAGGTAGCATATAACTAATCAATTAATAAAGCTTCCTGGATTACAAGACGCAACTAAGGAAACATGGATAGAAAATTTTCCCCATTTTTATCTCCAGCTTGGTGATTGGGAATCCATAACTGTAACTCTGAATTTAAATTTATCAGAAAAATGTGATGAATGCAGACAGAATGATAAACAACTCATTTCAAATATGGTTCAGACTAGAATATAATTATCTCTAGCCCTAGAAAGCAGGAATTGAATTAGAAGCTTTGTAGCAGATAAAATTGTATAGTAAAGCCCAGCTCAAAGCTTAAGAGAATTTTAACACAGGCTTAGAGAATACCAAGAGTGACAGATATGGATAGTTGCCCATATAATACACATTCTAATATGCTTTAATGATGAAACCACAATTTTACTTGCAGCAGCTCTGTTCCCAGTTAAATAATGCTTGCTTCTCCAGATTTGATCTAGAGTTGCCATGTGATACATTGCTGTATTTCCTAACAAGAATGTCCCTTTCCGATCTACCATTTTCATTTGACTTCTACTTGGCTTATGGATAAGAATAATGGATAGAATGCCTTAATATGAAACAGTCATCTTATACCTATCCTAACAGAGGCCTCAACTGACAGACAATATAAACCACCAGATGGGCAAATAAATAGACCTTCAGATGAATTTATCACTCAGTCTAGGAGTCCTCCAGCTGAGACTCTAGACATTTTAAAGCAAAAACAGGGTATATACCCTTTATGCCCTGTCTTATTTCCTGACTTACACAAATCATGGTCATAATACATTAGATGAGATCATTTCTTACACAGACACAGTAATTGGAACAAGTTGTTGAGTATGCAAATTGTTCAATATACAAATTAGGTAAATAGAAGTTGTAAAAGGTTCCAGAGAAACCAACTAACAAATATTTAATCTGTCTTAGAAAACTTTAAGTCTTATCCAGGTTAAACAACATTGGAAAGCTTTGTTGTGATGTATTAGGAACATTGGTGTAGGGGTACTAAATTTCCTTTCTCTTTTATTGAAGCATAGTTGATTTACAATGTTGTTAGTTTCAGGAGTACAAAGAGATTTAGTTATATATCATATGTGTCCATTTTTTTTTTTTCAAATTGTCTTACCTTATAGGTTATTACAAAATACTGAGTATAGGTAAATTTTCTGAAAGCTACATAGTATTATCTGGATTTAAAACCTTCTTTCAAAGAAGAAGCCACAGTCATTAAATTTAAAAGTGTTTCCAGTTAGTGATCTCTCATTTGAACACATTGTCTTTAGTACCAAAAGGAAAATGTGAAAGACTGTACAGAAAAATTAAATTCATAAAGTATTCTCTCAGTGTTTTGGGGGGAAATTATGTTACACTGTCAATTTTGGGATAAATCTTACGTGAGATCTCATCAATTTTAGTTGTAAAAAAAAGATGGATCAAGAAGTAGCATTTCCACAAGCTTTGTAGAATATACCGTTTGTACACTGAGTGGCACCACAAATTAAGGATAATACAGAAAAGAAGACTGAGATGGGAAAGGTTGTTACTGTATATGTTCTTTTCCCTATGGAGATAATTTCCTATCCTTTTAACTGACCTTACCTCATGAGACAGAGAAGGCAATGGCAACCCACTCCAGTACTCTTGCCTAGGAAATCCCATGGACGGAGGAGTCTGGTAGGCTACAGTCCATGGGGTCGTGAAGAGTCAGACACGACTGAGCGACTTCACTTTCACTTTCATCCCATGAGAACTTTTTTCCTTCTGGGTAGCAGCCAGGTTCCTCTACAGAAGATACTTTTGTACCACTTTTATTATAATCACTCATAAGTTCAGACAAATTAAGCCTGAAATTATTTTTTCCACAGAAAGGGGAAAACACATGTCCAAAATTAGGTGAAATGCGAAAACTTGGTATGATCTTTGCAAATGCTCACTTTTTAATCAGTAGATTATTTGATTTACTTTTTCATTAGTTAGAGAAATCTAAACATAAAAGCACACTTTGGAAAAAGATGAAATGTAATAAAGTCATATTACTTTTAAACAAAATTTTGAATGATATGGATATACAACTAAAGAAGTAAGAAATGTTCAAGATTGTAATGTCTAAGTGACCCAAATATTTATCAGCAGACTATTTCATATAGTGACAATAAAAGCAAAAAAAAAAAAGATGGTTTTCACATTACTTATGTATAAAACTAAAATTCAATTCAATTTTTACAAAATATTTTAACTTGAAGGAAAGCTCTATACTCAACCGTACTTTCATTTCATGAAAAATAAGTGTAATAAAGTTTACAAGTTTAAGACTAAAGATTTTGTCCTCTACTGTTCCTATTAAAGTTGAAATTTGAGAGAAAAGGCAAAAATAGTCTATCCTTATGATGATAGGTAAGCTCCTGTGCTCTATATTTCTTCCACAGGGACATTAACAAGGTGTCTCAAAAATCTTATTACTGATGCCAAGAGTCATATTTAAATGTAAGACACTGAACAACAAAGACAAGTAGGTTGTATTTGGTGAAGCAGCACTATAACTCTAACCTTCAAACAAGTTAAAATTGCATGAGATTTGGAAATACAGGCAGTTATTTTGCCATAACTTTCAGCTGCAGATGAAAAAAGGAGAGAAGAATTCAGTAACTTCAACTTCTGTAGTACTCAATTTCATTAATTTGATTGATTCAGATATAAGTCACAATTGCTGAGAATTTCTTGACAATTTATCACTGTGTAGGAGAAATGTTTGTTGAAATGGTAATCAATGCACAAAATATTAATGATAGTGGAACAAAGTTTCCTTTTTCAGAGGAAAATACCACAGAAAGTTAAATGTTAATATTACTTTATATACCCCCAAATAGTATTCTAAGTAAATATCTTTGAAAGCATACACAGATATAAAGCCAAAAACCTTCAACAGTCAGGATTCAGGATAGCTGAATGGCAAAATTAGTACTGACAACTTACTGAAGAGAAGTAAAATTTGCTTTTATTCACTGAGGTGATTTTTACAAATGAGCCACTATGGTGGCTTAGATGATGAAAAGAGTCTGCGTGCAATGTGGGAGACCTACATTTAATCCCTGGGTTGGGAAGATCCTCTGGAGAAGGGAACAGATACCTACTTCAGTATTCTCGCCTGGAGAATCCCATGGACAGAGGAGCCTGGCAGAGTCAGACATAGCTGAGCCACTTCACTTTCATATTTCCTTGTACATAAAATAATGAGGCAATAATGATTTGCCTGCAGTGAAAACGAATGAGTTAAATATCAGTTGTTTCCAACTACATTTAAATCTTATTTATTTCAACTTTAACATTCTCTTCTTACATATTGGACTTGATATGGGTTGATCAACGTAAGTATATATGCTGCTAAGTCACGTCAGTCATGTCCGACTCTGTGCGACCCCATAGACAGCAGCCCACCAGGCTCTCCCATCCCTGGGATTCTCCAGGCAAGAACACGGGAGTGGGTTGCCATTTCCTTCTCCAAAGTGTATATGGAATACAGGCAGTTCAAAAGTCTGTCATAAGATCTTACAAATCTGAGATTTATTCAGACAAATTGAGGAGGAATAAAACTGGAAGTTGTGCGTTGTGTGTAACCAGGTAGCAGAAGATACTCTGAGTGTAGTTGAGAATCCTTAGGATTCCAGTTGGAATGACTAACCCAGAAGGATTTAGGGATATTTTTCAGGTAGAGAATGAAGGAAGAAAGAAACAGAAGACATATTTAAAACAAAGAGAGTTTTCTCAAATCAATGTCAAACACAAAACCATAGATGCAGGAATCTCAGCGAAAACCAAGCAGAACAAATGCAAAAAATTATATGTAGTCATATCATTTTCAAACTTACGAAAAATCAAAGATAAAAAAATCTTAAAGAATTCGGTTGAGGGGTGGAGTGGATCAATACTGGCACCTTATTTATTGAGAAGCAAAGAAAAGCCTGCATTCCACATATTCTCAGAAACCATGCATGCAAGAAGAGAATAAAATGAAATATTTAAAGTATTAAGAGAAAAATAGAAACAACATAGACCATAAGCAGAAACAGTAAATCACATGGTATATATTTTCAATTATACAAAAAATCACTTTAAATATCAATGACCATTGATACACCAACTACAAAACGGATTCTAATAGATTAAAATACATGAATCAAATATATGTAATCTACAAGAAATCTAATTTACAACACATACATATAAACGCGCATATAGATTAAAATTAAAGGAATAGAAAACATACACCATGCTAACACTAGTCAAAAAAAAAGGGTGGGGTATCCATATTAAAGACAGAGCAGACCACAGAGCAAAATAAGTTATCAGAGATAAAGGTAGCCATTACGTAAGGTCAATGCTTCCAGAAGACATGACAACCATTACGTGTATACACCTAACAACAGAGCATCGAGCTACATGAGACAAGACTTGACAGAACTGCAAAGAGAAAGAGATGAATCCACACTATTATAGCTGGAAACCTGAACAGCCCTCGATGAGGAATGCACAGATCCAACAGGCAAAAAAATCAGTAAGTATATAGCTGAACTGAATAGCATCATCAATCAACTAGATATCACTGACATCTATAGACTACTTCATCCAATGACCGCAGAATATACATTGTTCTCAAGCTTACATGAAACATTCACCAAAGAAGACCATATTCTCTGCTGTAAAACACATCCTCACAAATTTAAAAGAATAGAAATCATATCTCGTCTGCTTTCTAACCACAACAGAAGTAAACTAGAAATCAGTCACAGAAATATAGCTGAAAAAAAAAATCCCCAGTGAAAGATTAAACACCACATGTAGGTTAAAAAAAAAAAAAAAAAAAAAGGTTGAAAAATTTAAAGATATTTGGAACAAAAATAAAAACAACTTATCAAAATGTGTGAAATGACATCAGCAGCAAAATAGCTAAATAGGAGTTTCCTCACTCATCCAACAGCGACCATTATTTAGCAGTCATGCATGAATGAAAACAATAACTTTGTAGGAGTTTTGAAGTCGCTTCAGTCGTGTCTGACTCTGTGCGACCCCATAGATGGCAGCCCAACAGGCTCCCCCATCCCTGGGATTCTCCAGGCAAGAACACTGGAGTGGGTTGCCATTTCCTTCTCCAATGCATGAAAGTGAAAAGTGAAAGGGAAGTCGCTCAGTCCGACTCTTAGCGACCCCATGGACTACAGCCTACCAGGCTCCTGCGTCCATGGGATTTTCCAGGCAAGAGTACTGGCATGGGGTGCCATTGCCTTCTCCTGAGATCCAGATAGGAGTCTGTAAAACCCTGGTGGAGCCCAAGGTAGTGTAAGAACATTTTGAGAAGGTAGGTCTATGCCCAGATGGCAGGACTGTATGGCACCAAGTATGGTCCTGGCTACAAGCCCCAGTCCCTAAAGCATTCAGCTACAGCTCCATCTCATCTTGGTCCTTACAGCAGTACTATCCACCAAGAGATCTGAGGAGATCCACCCATCCATGCTTTGGTAACAGGTATACCAACCTCGATTCTGAGCGAGGACCTTCCAAGGAGCCTACGAACCATTTCCCTTTCTCACCCACAGAGCAAGAGCAGACTTGTCCATCCAGAGAACCAAGGAAGACGGTCTATGTGCCCTAAAGGCAGCCCTGCAGACCTCAGTCACACCTGGAGGCCCTGAAGACGCCCTATGTCTTCAGTCCAGCCCCACTCAAACACATTCCCAAGCCAGCCTTGACTTCCCAGCAACCTGTCCAGGGATCTGGTGGGAGTTCTCTCAGAGAACTGGCAGAAGTCATATCTGTCCATGCACCTGGTAAAAGGCTGTTTATCTGGGATCCAATTGGGACATTTGCCCTAGTATTAGCCCTACTGACCAAGATATTGGAGGCAGTTCTGTCTGTCCAGAGACTAGACAGGGTCTATGCCCACCCAAGCCTCTGGTAACTGACCCAGCAACAGCAAAACCACTTGGGCATAGCAGCAACCATGTAACCAGGTTCCAACCCTACTTGAGTGGGACCCCAGAGATAATTCCATCAACTGAGGGACCTGATAGAAGAATGTCTTTACCAGCCAAAACCAGCCTAAAGAGACCATGAGAGGTATTTTCCCCTTCAAACACACATTCACCAATGCAGGGCTGTCATAATCGTGAAGAATCAGGGAAACTTGACACTACCAAAAGAAACTAAGAAAGCGTCGATAACTTATCTCCAAAGAAATGGAGATCTGCAAAGGGGCTGACAAAGAAATCAAAATATCAACTTTTAAGGAAGCTCAGTGAGATACAAGAGAATACAGAGGACTAAACGAAATCAAAAGAACAATCCATGAACAAAATGAGAGGTTTAGAATCCATCTGTCATATTGTCTATCCACTCTGATTTTTCTAGCTAATGCTAACATCGTTCTGTATTTCTGGCCTTCCTAAAAAAGATATGGTCTTTAATGGGCTTCTTTGAAAACTGTTAACTAGAACAATAATCTCCAAACTTTTATGATCAAAGTCACTATAAGTAAATTGGTTAAGCATGTACATACTATATGTATATGTATAATTAATGGGCTTCCCTCCTAGCTCAGTTGGTAAAGAATGCATGTGCAATGCAGCAGACTCCGGTTCAATTCCTGGGTCAGGAAGATCCCCTAGAGAAGGGATAGGCCACCCACTCCAGTATTCTTGGGCTTCCCTTCTGGCTCAGCTGGTAAAGAATCCGCCTGTAATGTGGGAGACCTGGGTTCGATCCCTGGTCTGGGAAGATCCCCTGGGGAAGGGAAAGGCTACCCACTCCAGTACATTTCTGATCTCAATCACTGTAAGTAAACTGGTTTACAGTGATTGTGATCAGAAATGAATATAAATATATACAAATATATATAATTATATATAATTAATAAAATATACATATGTGTGACTAATATGATTTGAGTTATGTATCTTAAAAGTAATAAGAACTAAGCTTAACGGTATGAAAAAAATATCAGGCTTCCTTTAAAAGGTTATTTTGTCAGGTAACCTCATAACCATGAGACAAGATAAGCCTCTCAATCACTGAAGAGATTGCTTCTGCTACTCAAGGAGATTCATTAGAGTTTTGGTGTTTGGGTTTAGACATTTCTAAACTTGTTTAAAAGTCCCTATTCTAACTCTTGGGGGTCCATGCTCTCCCAATAAATGTACTGACAATTATATAAGGAATCTGGCAAAGTTGTGAATTGAACTTGCATTGAAATTTGACCAACAGTGGACTCCTGCTATGCTGCAGTCCATGGGATTGCAAAGAATCAGACACGACTGAGCAACCGAACAACAACAACTAGCTATGGGTCTAATTTCCAGCTGAGTAGGCTTTCAAACTAGAAGGAGTCAGAGATACTTTTAGGGCCTCACAGAAACCCCTTGGTCTCTGACCTCGCCAGGACATGAAAGTGTTATTCTTTCTTTATTCTCTTTATTGTATTGAGAGAGCCAGCCTGTATACTCAGTTCTCCCTTCAATGGCCTGTAACAGCAAATGCTTATTCTGCCAAAGGCTATCCTTGACACCCCTTACTATTCCAGATAACACTGGAGTCATTTTTTACCCCAAAATACTACAGACCTCCCTATTTCTAATGGTTATGGAAAACCAGCTTCAAGCCAAATCCTGTCAAACCTCCAAACCTTATTCCCATCCTTCAGGATCTCTTAAGTACTGTAAATTAGAAGTGATTTAACTCAGGAAATTAAGGGCTTGTAAAAATTGTTGGAAAAGTTGTAGACATGTATTCTAGGTCTGGAGTGATTTCCAAAATACTCAACTGGCCATCTCTTAAGCATAATTTCCCCTTGGCATATGTTGGAATCAAGAAGCCACCACAATTGCTGCCACAATAACTGCCTCTGGACACCCAGGGAGCTGGAGAAACAAACAACTGCCAATCCAGGAATCAGCCAAGTCTAGAAGACTCTGCTCCTGATGCCTTTAAACAGTGTCTTAACATCCTAAGAGCTGAAGAATGAATGCTAGAAAACTGCAGCAGAGAAAGTTCATATTCCTACTTGTTTTGTTTTATAATTCCTTGAAAGTTGGTATGTGTACATAGATACATAATACATATTGCCGGGGACCAGCCCCGGCTGATCCAGGGTATTCGAAGGAGAGACGGCATAGGCGAGGATCAGGAAACAATTGCTTAATTAAACGTTAATTAAAGATATAAAGAGTAATAGAATGAGGATAGCTCAGTGAGGAAATTTCAGTGAAGAAAAGAGGCTGAAATAAGGATAGCTCAGTGAGGAAATTCAGTGGAGAAAATAGGCTGAATAATTCAGCCAGAAGGTAAGAGAAAGAACGACATGGTGAGACCAAGTTTCGGTGAACAAGGCCCGCACTTTATTTTCCAAAGTAGGTTTTATACCTTAAGTTATGCATAGAGGATAATGGGGGAAGGGGCAGAGTCATGCAGCAAGCCAGGCTTTCTTCCTGCAAACTTATCATATGCAAAAGCTTAGGTGATTTGCATCATCTTCTGGCCCGGAGGCCTGTTAACATTTTAAGACCCTTTCTTCAGAAAACTTATTTTTCTCTAAAGGTGATTGGTCAGGAGCCACCCTCCAAAAGCATTAGATAAAGTTGCATTCCTACAGAGCAAAGGTGTGGTGGGCTACAACAAGAAAAAGAATTAACTCAAGGGTCCCAGGTTACAAACATTAAAGCTACTACTTACACCAATTATATTAATCAATACACTGCCAGGGACACAGCAGGTAAGGGATATGGAGACTTAGCAGCAAACATTGGCCCAACAAGTGAAAAACCCTTCACCAATACAATTTCTAATCAATCTTTTAACTACTCAAAAGAATCTGTGTTTAGATAGTTTAGAACATCTCCTGCCTCTCACAGTTGGGAGGCTCTGAACAATCACATGTGGCCGGAAAAACCTATTCAGGCAAGCTAGAGGATTTCCAAAGGAGTTTGTAGGTTGAAACACTGTCACACCCAGGAATTATTAACTGGAGCTGTAAGCTACCTCTTTTTTCAGAGAGGTAGTGGGGGACAGCCCCCCGTAAAGTCAGAGGTGTAGGTGAAAGCACAAAGCAGAAAGTAGGCAGACTCTGGTTTTGGGGGTATATGCTCGAGAATTTCCAGGGGGACTCCTGAAGCTCGATCCCGCCTTTGCGTATGCCAAGCCTCCTTCCTCATGACCTTTGTCATGGGCGGAGTTCCTCACACTGGCTCCCGGCAGTGATAGAATTCCAGTTGAGCTATTCCAGATCCTGAAAGATGATGCTGTGGAAAGTGCTGCACTCAATATGCAATATGCACTCAATATGCAATATGCCGGCTCCCGGCAACATATATGTATACATGTGTATATATAGAAAATATTTCATTAATTAAAGATTCCTAGACACATTTTCAATTTTTAGGTTGTTCTACGTTTCTTTTTCCTGCAATAGGTAACTGAATTTTTTTTTTAAGTAACTTTATTATTAATTTACCATGTTTTCAAATTGTGATTTAGAGATTTAAGCTAGGTGAGGTTTCTTAAGTTTTGTTGCTCCTTCTCTCAGCTTCTTCTGGGCTCAATTATCTCTGTGTAAAGACTTTTCATTTTCTTTCGCAGGTGCTTTTGGCGTCTTCATCCAAAAGTAGGTTCAATGATGGTTCTTGGTGGCTCCTGTCCTGAAGGGCTATTGGGAATATCGTATATCTGGTCTCTACTTCCAACAGAGCAATAAAATACCTCAGTGCTTTCAGCAGCTGTCTTGGGCCCAGCAGATTTGCAGCTTCGGCCCCAAGAATCACAGTGGACACTGTCTTTTGATTCACAGGAATTCTTATTTTTGGAAATGGCTATCACTTTTTAATCAATTTTTATTAGTATCTTTTGAACTGGGTGCGTGCCTGTGTATGGGTGTTGCTGTTGTGTTAGTAGCTCAGTCATGTGCGACTCTTTGAGACTCCATGGACTCTAGCCCATCAGGCTGCTTTAGGCCATGGAATTCTCCAGGCAAGAATAGTGGAGGGGGTAGCCGTTCCCTTCCCTGGGGATCTTACCCAATCAGAGATCGAACCAGCATTTCCTGCATTGCAAGCAGGTTCTTTACCATTTGAACCACTAAGGAAGCCTGTGTATATACACATGTGTATTTAGTTCATTTCAGTCGCTCAGTCGTGTCCGACTCTGCAACCCCATGGACTGCAGCACTCCAGGCCTCCCTGTCCATCACCATCTCCCGGAGTTCACTCAGACTCACGTCCATCGAGTCAGTGATGCCATCCAGCCATCTCATCCTCTGTCGTCCCCTTCTCCTCCTGCCCCCAATCCCTCCCAGCATCAGGGTCTTTTCCAATGAGTCGACTCTTCACATGAGGTGGCCAAAGTACTGGAGTTTCAGCTTTAGCATCATTCCTTCCAAAGAAATCCCACGGCTGATCTTCAGAATGGACTGGTTGGATCTCCTTGCAGTCCAAGGGACTCTCAAGAGTCTTCTCCAACACCACAGTTCAAAAGCATCAATTCTTTGGCGCTCAGCTTTCCTCACAGTCCAACTCTCACATTCATACGTGACCACTGGAAAAGCCATAGCCTTGACCAGAGGAACCTTTGTTGGCAAAGTAATGTCTCTGCTTTTGAATATGCTATCTAAGTTGGTCATAACTTTCCTTCCAAGGAGTAAGCCTCTTTTAATTTCATGGCTGCAATACATATGTGTATGCATACAAACACATACATCATACACACATATAAAAAGTAAATCAGAAAAGATTATCATTTAGAATTTAGGCTGGAACTGAGAAGAGACTGCCCTCTTTACACAATACTTGAACACTTGTGAGTTTAAGCTAGAAATGGAATTTTTTTTCTTTTACTACATATGCCAGTCCCTGAAACAGGTACTCAATGTAGGCCAATTTAAGTATGGCAAAGTCACAATAAAGAAGTAACTGCTAACTTCTGACAGCCAGACAGGGGGCTATATAACACAATCTTCAAATGAAGATCTACCCAGATTAACAAATTTGGAAATCAAGGAAAAGTTTTTAAACACAATGTTTGTATTGATCTCTATTTATTTAAAATGAAGAAGGATAAATGGAAGGAATGAAGAAAGGGATGCAAAGACTATTATATACAAAATTATTATAGAGGGGCTAATTTTAAAAAGTTATTCCGTCTGAGCTCAAGGAAGATATCTCTGGATAGCACCTTTCGTTGAAAAAAAGAAGAAAACTTTAGAAAATGCTTCAGGGTTAAAATGATGGTACATAAGAAATGCATAATATTTCTCCTACTGATCACCAATTAAAGTACTCAGGATTCAACGGGAGCCAAAGAAAGGCTATGGGCTTAACTCTGGGTATGATTTCCACTTATTAGTTCATGATACATTCCTGTACTATACATAAAACAATTCACACTCTGGACCAAAATGGCGTCCCCCAATAAGACAGGATATGCACAAAAATTCAAAATACTGTGAATAGCGCTACCTCCAGCAAGTATTGGCTTCTCTCCCTCTTATACCTAAGTAGAATTATGTTGATCCAAACGTTATATTCAGAAGTATAGAACTTAAAAAAAAAAAAAAGCAAGGAGCAGCACTGGGGAAGAAGTAAGGATTTAGCATTATTATGTTCAAAGAAGACTTCCAACAGTAAATGAATATTGGAACAGGAGAAGTTTAGCGCTGAAGCAGCAGATGATGGAAACTCAGTTTACAGGACTACTTTACGAATTGCAAATCAAGCTCAGGGTGATGCTTCAGGCTGAGATATAAGAGGATACACCACCTACCATCAACTAAATAGTGACGGGAGCTGTGAGACATGGGATCATACCCTGAGGGTAAACACTCTGCCCACTTAAGACAAATAAAAATACATCTATGAATTACAACCTCAGTGTGAAGAAAAAGGAAATTACACTTAATAGTCAAGGGAAAAAATAACTTTGAAATAACCTTCACAGGAAAAATATATACTTAAAAAAAAAAATCAACCAGCAGCTTGTTGTCCTCAAAATAATGCAAGAGGAAATGAATTATAGGAAGCAGAAGCAAGAAGCCTTAAGGATAAAACTGAGTTAAGATGGAAAGGGTGCTGGCAGCATAAAAGAGTGGCATAATAAAAATCCACATTGGAGGTAGTCCCAATTGGATTTGATTACAGAAAATCAAGTCAGTGGTATGGAGGATAAATTTGAGACACTTATCCAGAATGCAGAGAGAGAGATTAAAAACTAAGATAACACGTAAAAAGAAGGCACAAAATCATATCTAAGAAGATTATTAGTTTTCCAGAGGAAGGAGCAGAAGCATCACAATGCACAGTGAGAGAGACAGATTTCCTGATCTCAAAAAAACTGAATTTATACAAATAAGCTTATGAAATAGGCTCACTGAAAGTATACCGCAGCCCCATTTTGATGGAAATTTCATGTCCACTCTTCTGCTGTTACAAAGAACCTACATGACAAACTTTGTTTGTATGTCACTTCATATTTATGAAGATCTACCTTTAGGGTGGACTTCAATCAGTGGAATTTCTGGGTCAAAGAGAAAATTGTCATTTTTTTCTGATCCTGCCAAATAATCCTCTCATGGATTTGTAGGATTTTTCATGCTTATCAATAGTACACGAGAATGATTGTGCTGCAAAGCTTTGCTGACGGAGTATACGGTCAAACTATCAAACATTTTCCTCTCTGCTAGTAAGAAGCAGTATTTCAGTGTAATCTTGATTTAAATTTGACTTCACGCAAGTGAGGTTAAACATATATCTATACGGTTATGGGTAATTTGCCTTTCCTTTGAATTAATCCTCATATTTATTTCCATTTAATTAATTAATTTGGGTCTTTTCTCTTTTTGAAAGATATTTGGAGATTATCCCTTTAAGAAAAAAGCTGGTAATATTTTACTCTAGTTAGTCACTTTAAATTTGCTTTATGGAGCTTCTCTTACCCCATACACACAGACTTTAAAAATATATTTGAATTTAGTAATTAGTTCTGTTACCGATTCTGAATCTGGAATCACATTAGAAAGGTTTTTCATGTTCTGAGATTATAAAGCAATTCATCCTCATTTTACACTAGTAAATCCATAGTTTTTATTTTAAATATAGATTTCTGACCCATTTATATTTTACTAAATGGCTAGCCAGACACCTCAGATTTTTAAGTCTGTATTGCCCCCACCACATGCACACTTATTTTAGAAGCCACATATACCATATTTCACTTTCTATTTTAGGATCTACATCTAGATTTCCATTCTACTTCATTGGTCTATCTAATCATGTGCCAAAATGCACAGCTTTAACACTGATTTAATAGCAATTTTACATACTATGTTGTAATATCTGGCAGAGTTATCCTTTACCTTTTTTCCTACTTTCAGAGTTTTCCTATCTGGTCTTGAATATATTTCTATAGAAATTTTTACTGAGATTGCATTTGATTTATATACTAACTTTAGACCTAAACTCTCATGATGTAGAATAATTCTTAGAACACTTATGTCTGTTTATTAAGGTTGATTATTGTGATGTGCAGGTATATTTGAAATTTCCAGATTTTGTGGTTTCCCTATTTACATTCCTTTGAAATCTTCTTTCATTGGGTTTTCTAGCGAGTTACAGTATGCTTTATTGTTGTTCAGTGACTAACTTGTGTCTGACTCTTTGCAACCCTGTGGATTGCAGCAAGGCAGGATTCTCTGTCCTTCACTATCTCCCAGAGTTTGCTCAAACTCATGTCCATTGAATCAGTGATGCTATCCAACACTCTCATCCTCAGTTGCCCCCCTTCTCCTTCTGTCCTCAGTAGTTCCAGCATCGAGGTCTTTTCCAATGTGTGGTCTCTTTGCATCACGTGGCCAAGATATTGGAGCTCCAGCTTCAGCATCAGTCCTCCCAATCGATTTCCTTTAGGACTGACTGGCTGGATCTCCTTGCAGTCCAAGGGACTCTCAAGAGTCTCCTCCACCACACAGTTCAAAAGCATCAAATCTTCGGCATTCAGCTTTCTTCATGGTCCAATTCTCACATCCATACATAACTACTGGAAAAAGCATAGCTTTGACTATATGGACCTTTGTCAGCAGAGTTTTATCTCTGCTTTTTAATATGCAATCTAGATGTGTCATAGCTTTCCTTCAAAGGAGAAAACATTTTCTTAATTATATGGTTTCAGTGATTTTGGAGCCCAAGAAATTTCACTTTTTCACCTTCTATCTGAAGGGTATTAGCTTTAATATATTAATTTTGTATCCTGTTACTCCCAGTAAATTCTTCGTGTGATTGTTTCTCCTGATTTTTCATCAGGTGCACTAATATGTCTCATACCAATCCAGAGAAACCTCCTTTTCCAGTGCTCATGTCTCACAACTTCTTTTCCCTGACTGCGTTTACTAACACCTATGGTATCTCCAATAAAATCATATAAGAGACATTATGTGTACTTTCATTTTTCTTGACTCTAGTGGAAAAATGTTTCCTAATTTTAAAAAGATGCTGACTTTTAGAATGAGGTACATATACTATCATGGCATCTGGTCCCATCACTTCATGGGAAATAGATGGGGAAACAGTGTCAGATTTTATTTTGGGGGGCTCCAAAATCACTGCAGATGGTGACTGCAGCCATGAAATTAAAAGAGGCTTACTCCTTGGAAAGAAACTTACGACCAACCTAGATAGCATATTCAAAAGCAGAGACATTACTTTGCCAACAAAGGTCCGTCTAGTCAAGGCTATGGTTTTTCCAGTGGTCATGTATGAATGTGAGAGTTGGACTGTGAAGAAAGCTGAGCATGGAAGAATTGATGCTTTTGAACTGTGGTGTTGGAGAAGACTCTTGAGAGTCCCTTGGACTGCAAGGAGATCCAACCAGTCCATTCTGAAGGAGATCAGCCCTGGGATTTCTTTGGAAGGAATGATGCTAAAGCTGAAACTCCAGTACTTTGGCCACCTCATGTGAAGAGTTGACTCATTGGAAAAGATCCTGATGCTGGGAGGGATTGGAGGCAGGAGGAGAAGGGGATGACAGAGGATGAGATGGCTGGATGGCATCACTGATTCGATGGACATGAGTCTGAGTGAACTCCGGGAGTTGGTGATGGACAGGGAGGCCTGGCGTGCTGCGATTCATGGGGTTGCAAAGAGCCGGATGCGACTGAGTGACTGAACTGTACTGACATATACTTTACCGTATTAAGGAAATATTCATTGATTTATCTCCCATTAACTGTTTTTTTTTTTCAATCTTTAAAAATCATGACTACATATTAGATTTTATTGAATGCCTTTTTAGCATTAATGGAGGTGGTAAGATTTAAGAATTAATATGTGAAGTATATTGATTTCCTAATATTAAGCTATGCTTATATTCCTGCAATAACTTGGTCATGATTATTTCTTAATATGCTGAAATTCTTTTTATTAATATTTTATTTAGGTATTTCATCAATCTCTTTTTTTCCAATACTTTGTAAACACTGTACACAATTACTGTTCCATCCTTTGAAACATTGCTGTGGTTCATGGGGTCGCAAAGAGTCAAACACGACTGAGTGACTGAACTGAACTGATGGGACCAGAGGCCATGATCTTAGTTTTCTGAATGTTAAGTTTTAAGCCAGCTTTTTCACTCTCGTCTTTCAGTTTCATCAAGAGGCTCTTTAGTTTTTCTTTGCTTTTTGCTACAAGGCTGGTGTCATCTGCATATCTGAGGTTATTGATATTTCCTCCCGAAATTTTGATTCCAGATTGTGCTTCATCCAGCCCAGCGTTTCTTATGATGTACACTGCATATAAGTTAATTAAATGTATTTTTTTTTCAGTAAAAAATAAAAATGTGAAACAAATTTAAGTTTAAAAGTTATGGTAATGAAAATGTTAGTCAAATTCAATTCAAAGGTATAATTATATGCTGTTCAAATAAACTAAAACAATGTATCAATTATAAAAGTTAACTCCTTGTAATTGTTATGTTCAAGGTTAAGTCATTAGAACAGTTTTCTAAGTATAACAAATATTGCAGAGAGTTCAAACATGATGTAAAAAATTCATAACATTTGTAAATAAATATAGAAGAGTAAATGTAAATGAACATATATTTCTATTCTAGAAATGAGAACAGGGGAAAGGAGTGCTAAGAAAGAACCAGAAGTTTTAAAAAGGAAAAACAATAGACTAAATAAAATGATGTGCTGCTGCTAAGTCACTTCAGTTGTGTCTGACTCTTTAAGACCCCATGGAATACTAGAGTGGGTTGCCTTGCCCTTCTCCAGATCTTCCTGACTCAGGAATCAAACCCCTGCTTCTTATGTCTCCTGCATTGGCATGCATGTTCTTTACCACTAGTGCCACCTATGGGAAGCCCATGAAGAAAATGATATGTTTGATCAAATTTTCTATCTTTGGGTAAAAGAAAACAGTAAAATAGAACATGAAAGTGAAGGTGTTAGTCGCTCAGTCATGAAGACTCTTGGGACCCACCGAATGTAGCCCACCAGGCTCCTCCTCCCATGGAATGTTCCAGGCAAGAATACGAGACTGGGTTGCTACTCCCTTCTCCAGGGGATCTTCCTGACCCAGGAACTGAACCTGGGTCTCCTACATTTAGGCAGACTCTACCATCTGAACCAGAAGGCAAGTCTAAAATAGAACATTACCCAAGGATTTTTTTTTTTTTAATCAGAAGCAAATAAAGTAATTAGAGGGGGAAAACACAATAAAAATTTAAAGGAGTCATGGCCACATATTAAGGGTTGATTTATAGTGTTGTCATAACATATTAGCCATAAGTCTATTTAAATAAGCTAGAACATTTCAAAGAAAATGGAAAAGATATCAGTATCAAAACAGAAAAAGGAAAATAATCATGAAAGGGAAAAGGACAAAGAAAAAGGAAAAAGACAAATAATCATGAAATAAACTTCAAAAATTCACACAGACTTATACAAGTGTGGTAGAAGAGACAAAGACCTTAGGTGGTTATAGCTAAAAACACTTTAGAGAGATTAAAATAAACAGACTCATTTTAGGCTGAATTGGTAGAGTTCCATTTTTCTGCATTGATCGTGTAGGTAGAAAATGTATTATCTAAGCCAATTAAATTTATAACACAAAATGCTTTACCTGTAGAAACTGTTAAATGACAAAAAAAAAAAATACCCTTTCAAATAAATTTCCTTTGACACTTGCCATACACACAAGTTCTCACTCAGAAATATGCAGCCTTATAACATTTTTTAAAGCCCACCCCCTGCTTTTTTTTTTTTTTTTTTTCAGATTTACCTTCTTTCAATAAACTTAACTCTAATTCTCAAAGCTCTTAGGGGGAGCCTGAAATTTTCTTTTGGGTACAGACCAGCCAAGTTCTCTTATCAAGTCACACATATTGAGAAGTATCTCAATTCATGTGTGTGCTGTAAGTTCTTACATTAGGAAGGAAGTTTCTTGATAGCAGAAGATGCAGAAGTGGTGCTGAAAATTTTTTAGTTTAGAGATAGTCTGATAAATTTTTAGTGCAATGAATAAAATATAATCTAATAGAATTAAACTACAAATTAGCTCAATAGTTTAAAATACTAGTTTAATATCTACTTATCAAAATTGGTGTGTGTGTTAACAAGTTGTTTGAGTAATAGTTATCTTCCTGGATATGCATGCTTTAAAAAACATTGTTAGAACATGCCTACTAAGTTTATCTTTAATTTTCAGGACAGAGGATCCTGGCGGGCTATGGTCCATAGGATCACGGAGAGAAACAACTTAGCATGTATGGGCTAAACAATTAAGCCTTTTCCTTCTTATAGGTGGAGAAGGCAATGGCACCCCACTCCAGTACTCTCACCTGGAAAATCCCACGGACGGAGGAGCCTGGTGGGCTGCAGTCCATGGGGTCGAGAAGAGTCGGACACGACTGAGTGACTTCGCCTTCATTTTCACTTTCCAGTTTCATGCCTTGGAGAAGGAAATGGCAACCCACTCCAGTGTTCTTACCTGGAGAATCCCAGGGACGGGGGAGCCTGGTGGGCTGCCGTCTATGGGGTCGCACAGAGTCGGATACGACTGAAGCAACTTAGCAGCAGTGGCAGCAGGCTGTGCTTCTCCATTTGCAGTGAAACAGGTTTTATGCACAGAACTTGCCACATGCAAATTTATAATATATTCATTTTGCTGGTTCTTCATCATTGATTTCTTAGTTCTTCAGTATCTGTTTTACATTTATGTCCTCTTTCTTTCTGGGGGCCTTTATCTCTGTCCCCACTTTTCCAAGTTGCCAACATCTCACTCTCTGTTTTCTCTGAATCTCACTTTATATCTCAAAGCTCATCAGCGTATTTGAAAAAAAAAATTTCCACTCCTAGCATGTAATATCACATTCTTAATATGAGTATTCCCTTTTCCAGGGGCTCTTCCTGACCAGGGATTGAACCCAGGTCTCCTGCATTGCAAGTGGATTCTGAGCCACCTAGGGGAGACCTAATACGAGTATAGCAAATTCCATAATCAACTGTTATCAGATAAAGTGCCAAAGCCTGATGTAACCCAGTTTTCCTCAATGTCCCTGCCCCTTCTGCTTCTTTCAAACTCTAATTATGTGATTTTAATGTCTTAGTCTACATCTTCAAATTATTTTAGTCTGAGGTACAGATTCTAAATACATTTAATTATAATCTGAGGAAGCTCTTAGAATGAGTCAACAAATCTGTTAATCATTCTATGGATAATAAATTAGTACTTGCAAGAAGGGGTAACAAATTACTCAAGCTAGATATTTAATAAGGATTAATGCCTCAGCACAGTTACAGAGATACCAGAAGTGACCCCTTCTTAGGAAATTCAGGAATGAAGATGATCAATCAAAGTAAATTATGGAAGGATTTGATCATTTGTTTTAAAGAAAAGGAGACTTTATCAGAGACCTTTAGATTATTATATAGGCATCTAACATGCTTACGTAATAGAATGCTTGTATCTCACATGAGTCTGAAGTACCCTGAAAATGCATCCATTTTCATGTTTATTTCCTCCAATTTTGGCTTACAGTTAGAATTCTGAAGTTAAATTTCTCATGATAAAAATACATTGTTAATATGTCTAATATTATCTCACAGTTTCTAAAACCCAAACCTTTCTAGTTATACTTTTTCCAAAATATAAAACATACCAGAGAAGATTATTTCTCTTTTATAATCCATAGGTTCATAGTACAACTGTTTCTTAGGTTTTATTAACTATTCACTCAAGGCAATCTTATTAAAAATTAATCAGTGCACTAATTTAATCAATTTACAGTGTTTTCCACTATTCTAAGAGAAAATGTGGTTCTATAAAACTACTAAATAGCAAATGTAGGTAAGAGTGATCACTCCATTGACTTTTTCATTATCAAATGTGTGCATTTAGATTTAACTCGAAATATTAATAAATAGATTTAGCAAACTGTCTTTCAAAATTGCCTCTTCTTATATTAGAAACTAACGGTTTACTCATCTGGGCACTTACATGCTCTGTATGCTACTAGGCTAAACTGCTCTTGAAAATTCACCAAATTATCATATCATGAAGTTTAAAACTTTCAAAGAAGTTTTGTGAACAGAGTGAGTGTTCAATATAGTCTGAGCCAATTGAGTTTAAATTATTGATTATAACATAATTAAGGGTCAAAAGAGTGTTCCAAAGTATAGTGAAACTATTTTCCAGATGTAAAATAGAGATTTTAGGCACTGGAGAAAATTTGGAGTAAGTACATTTTAAGGGTCTACAATTCTGATATTCACTAAGATATGTGAAGTTTTATATTGAGTGTTAGAACAACAGTCTCATAAAAAACAAAACTAACCCCTATTATAGTTAGGTATGACATCTCACTGAATGTTACTCTTTCTCTCAGTAGCAAAAATTTATTTTGATGTATATTGGGTAGCATATTGGTATTAACATTGATTATGGCCCCAAATGATTCCTTTTTAATAATACCTGTAAATATGCACACAATTATGGCTATATAAAATAGATTAGGTTCTGATTATTCACTAGTCACTAAGCTAGATGATTAATGCATATTACTTAACCATACATGCAAATAAAAAGGCATGTTTTTTAAATTCACATTATTATTATTAGCAAAATCATAGGCTGACTGACACTCTTACTCCCTCTTACTCCCAGCATGTAATATCGTGTTCTTACTGTGAGTGCAACAAGTTCTATAACCAGCACATCAGTTCCAGTTTTTGCGTTTGTTTACATAATTAGCATCTTTATTTCACAATAGATTGTACACTCCATGAGGGCAGGGATTGTAGCCCCAATGCCTTATTTAGTGATAAAATATAACAAACACCCAATACTGATTTAACGAATAAGCAAATGAATAATATGAATACTTAATAGTAGTCTCTGATGATCAAATCATCAAATTGATCTTAAGTACAATTTCTCATGTTTTGCTTCTGTAAGTTATACTAAGCTTTCTGTTATTTAATAAATAAAAAGGATAAAAACAAAATCAGAAAATAAAACCAAATAAGATCGATTTTTGGAAGGAAATTTAATGAAAAGAATAGCTAAAATATATTAAGCGCCTTTAATATTTAGGCATTGCATTTGTTAACTCTTTTTCAGTAGCTTACTCATTTAAACTGCAGAACCTCCTTGTGAAATAGCATCATTATCATTTCAATTTTTTTTCCCCAATGATCACACTGAGTCTTAGAGAAGTTGGTACTTTCTAGAAATTTTCCAGCAATGAAACCAAGATTTAAATCCATGATGTCTATCTAACTCTAGTCTAGGATTAACACCTATAGTATATTTCCATTTTCTCCTACAGCACTATAAAACATGCAATCCTATGTGCTTGCTAGTTGTTTGAGCAAATATTTAGGAAGTTTCAGTTTTTCCTGAAGAAAATAAAATCTTAATACTCAACTACTAGTATATATTTTTTTCACTATCTATGCTACAATTAAAGACATTTTATGAATTCAGTGTAAATTTCCCAACAAATACTAGGTTCATTGTTAAACTGAGCTTCAGTCAGTTCAGTTCAGTCACTCAGTCATATACAACTCTTTGTGACCAAATGGACTGCAGCATGCCAGGCTTCCCTGTCAATCAACAACTCCTGGAGCTTACTCAAACTCATGTCCATCCAGTTGGTGATGCCATCCAACCATCTCATCCTCCGTCATCCCCTTCTCCTGCCTTCAATCTTTCCCATCATCAGGGTCTTTTCAAATGAGTCAGTTCTTCACATCAGGTGGCCAAATACTGGAATTGCAGCTTCACCATCAGTCCTTCGAATGAATATGCAGGACTGATTTCCTTTAGGATGGACTGGTTGGAACTCCTTACAAACCAAGGGACTCTCAAGAGTCTTCTACAACACCACAGTTCAAAAGCATCAATTCTTCAGCGCTCAGCTTTCTTTATGGTCCAACTCTCACATCCATACATGACTACTGGAAAAACCACAGCTTTGACTAGATGGACCTTTGTTGGCAAAGGAATGTCTCTGCTTTTTAATATGCTGTCTAGGTTGGTCATAGCTTTAGTGTGTATGTCATTTTGTATGCATGTTAGAGAGGTGACTCAGTGATATAAGATACTTCTAACCCAGAAGTTTAGCCAGTTCTGGTTTGATACAGAGACATCATTCACAGTATTTTCTGTAGAAAGTTAGTTCATCCTTTTGTAAGGCTCACATACTCCCATCTTGATAACAGAGTTAGTCAACTGGCAAAATACTCTGCAAAATACACAAAAAACAATGCATAACCTCTGAGCTATGAGGAAATGAAGATCTGAGGTCAGTTCTGTTATTATCCTTACTTGACAACACAGCATCGCTTGGCTTTGACTCTATTGCAGGCATCATCTAAGGCCAAGACATACTATCAGGCACAATTTACCAGTGAATTAGTAGTTGTCTGGGAATGTATTAATATATAATTTATTATTTCTGGATTTGGAGAATCTAGAAAAAGTGGTGGGCGCATTTTAGTTTGCCTATTATCCAAGGGTCATTTATGCATACTTGAAACTTCTAATCAAAGTTGCCAGCGTGTAACACCTGGATGCTCTTCTAAGGCTCAGGTCTTTAGAACCCTATCACATTCTTTTTTTTTTTTTTTAATATACACATTATGAAGTTGGATAAAGTTACTGCGGTTCCTATAGGAATAAATAGATGGAAAGTTTGTAAGGAAGGTGTGTGTGTGATGCTCAGTTGCTTCAGTCACGTACGACTCTTTGCGACCCTAAGGACTGTAGCCCACCAGGCTCCTCTGTCCATGGGATTCTCCAGACAAGAATACTAGAGTGGGTTGCTGTGCCCTACTTTAGGGGATCTTTCTGACCCAGGAATCAAAGCTGCACTCTTACATCTCCTGCATTGGGAGGCAAGTTCTTTTCTACTAGTGACACCTGGGAAGCCCTTAAGAAAGGTGTGTAATGAACATAAAATGTAACTACTTATAAACAACTTCTTGGACTATGAGTATACATCATATCAATCAACTATCATCTTATACCATCTTATATTAAAAGATGCTTGTTCCTTGGAAGAAAAGCTATGACCAACCTAGACAGCGTATTAAAAAACAGAGACATTACATTACCAACAAAGATCCGTCTAGTCAAAGCTATGGTTTTTCTAGTATTCATGTATGGATATGTGAGAGTTGGACCATAAAGAAGACTGAGTGCCTAGGAATTCATGCTTTTGAACTGTGGTGTTGGAGAAGACTCTTGAGAGTCCTGTGGACAGCAAGATCAAACCAGCCAATCCTAAAGGAAATCAACCCTAAATATTCATAGGAAGGATTGATGTTGAAGCCGAAGCTCCAATACTTTGGCCACCTGATGTGAAGAGATGATTCATTGGAAAAAACCCTAATTCTGGGAAAGATTGAGGACAGGAGAGAAGGGCACGACAGAGGATGAGATGGTTGGATGGCATCACCAACTCAATGGACATGAGTTTTAGCAAACTCTGGGAGATGGTGAAGAACAGGGAAGCCTTGTGTGCAGCAGTCCAGGGGCTCCCAGAGTCAGACATGACTTAGTGACTGAACACCACCACCAACATAAGCCTAAATTCCCATCCTTCCTACTACAGACGGTCTTCTAGCTGTAGGCATCAACTTGTAAACTTACCTGCAAGCCTTTTTACATATCCCTCAACCAGAAATACTCTTTTTGCCACTACCACATGTGCCACTGGATACTGGTTCTTCCCATCTGTTTTGGATGATCTTTCCCACTGGACAGTTGACGTAACACAGTCTGTCAACAGAGCCGTCCTCTGTGCTCTGTGTGCACTCCTAATGTGACTCAACATTCTACTCTAATAGTTGCTTTTCTCTCTCTTTTGTAAGCTTCCCTGGTGGCTCAGATGATAAAGTGTCTGCTTTTAATGTGGGAGACCCAGGTTCGATCCCTGAGTCAGGAAGATCCTCTGGAGAAGGAAATAGCATCCCACTCCAGTACTCTTGCCTGGAAAATCCCATGGATGGAGGAGCCCAGTAGGCTACAGTCCAAGGGGTTGCAAAGAGTCGGACACGACTGAGTGACTTCACTTTCTTTCCTCTCTTTTCCTAGGCCATCAACTTTATAGGAGGCGATGTCTAAAAGAGCCCATGATAATCTCCACCTCCTGGGGTGCATAACCGTGTCTGTTCTATTTCTGAAGTGTGTTTGACTTATTGACTTAGTCCTATGTCAGAATACAGCAGAAATGATGGCATGTCCCTGCTGATCCTAGGTTATGAAATGACTGGCTTCCATCTTTGGTGATCACTCCCTCCCTTGCTGCTGCTAAGTCGCTTCAGTCGTGTCCGACTCTGTGCGACCCCATAGACGGGGGCCCACCAGGCTCCCCCCATCCCTGGGATTCTCCAGGCAAGAACACTGGAGTGGGTTGCCATTTCTTTCTCCAGAGCAGAAAAGTGAAAAGTGAAAGTGAAGTCATTCAGTCATGTTCGACTCCTATCGACCCCACGGACTGCGGCCCACCAGCGTCCTCCATCCATGGGATTTTCCAGGCAAGAGTACTGGAGTGGAGTGCCATTGCCTTCTCCGCACTCCCTCCCTTGGCCTGAGGGAAACTAGCTGCCGCCTTGTGAGCTGCCTTATGGCAAGGCCCATGTGGCAAGGAATGGAGGGCAATAGCCATCAAGAGACTGAACCCTGACAACAGCCACGTGAGTGAGTTTGGAAAAGGACAACAAGGTTTTAGGTGAGACTCCATCCCATCTTGGCAGCTTGACTGAAACTTTGTGATCCTCCTTGATCCAGAGAGGGCTTCCACGTGGCTCAGACGTTAAAGCATCTGCCTTGCAATGCAGAAGACCCCGGTTCAATCCCTGGGTTGGGAAGATCCCCTGGAGAAGGAAATGGTGACCCCCTCCAATATTCTTGCCTGGAAAATTCCGTGGACGGAGGAACCTGGTGGGCTACAGTCCATGGAGTCTCAAAGAGTCGGACACAACTGAGCAACTTCACTTTGATACAGAGAAACCCAGCTCCCAGATTCCTGAGCCACAGAAACTGAGACAATAAAGCTATACGTTATGCAGTAATAGGTAACGAATACAAGTATTAGTATTTCTA
>NC_091766.1:91182939-91290439 GCF_029378745.1 Bos indicus | reverse complement strand
CCATTTGAATGCAGAGTTCCAAAGAATAGCAAGGTGAGATAAGAAAGCATTCCTCAGTGATCAGTGCAAAGATATAGAGGAAAACAATAGAATGGGAAAGACTAGAGATCTCTTTAAGAAAATTAGAGATACCAAGGGACCATTTCATGCAAAGATGGGCACAATAGAGGACAGAAATGGTATGGACCTAACAGAAGTAGAAGATATTAAGAAGAGGTGGCAAGAATACACAGAAGAACTGTATAAGAAAGATCTTCACGATAAAGATAATCAAGACGGTGTGATCACTCATCTAGAGCTAGACATCCTAGAATGTGAAGTCAAGTGGGCCTTAGGAACCATCACTATGAACAAAGCTAGTGGAGGTGATAGAATTCCAGTTGAGCTATTTCAAATCCTAAAAGATGAAACTGTGAAAGTGCTGCCATCAATGTGTCAGCAAATTTGGAAAACTCAGCAGTGGCCACAGGACTGGAAAAGGTCAGTTTTCATTCCAATGCCAATAATACTCAAACTGGTGCACAGTTATACTCATCTCACATTCTAGCCGAGTAATGCTCAAAATTCTGCAAGCTAGGCTACAACAGTATGTGAACCATGAACTTCCAGATGTTCAAGATGGGTTTAGAAAAGGCAGAGGAACCAGAGATCAAACTGCCAACATCTACTGGATCATCAAAAAAGCAAGAGTTCCAGAAAAAACATCTACTTCTGCTTTATTGACTATGCCATGGCCTTTGACTTTGTAGATCACAATAAACTGCGGAAAATTCTGAAAGAGATGGGAATACCAGACCACCTTACCTGCCTCCTGAGAAATCTGTATGCAGGTCAAGAAGCAACAGTTAGAACTGGCCATGGAACAATAAACTGGTTCCAAATTGGGAAAGGAGTACTTCAAGGCTGTATATTGCCACCTTGCTTATTTAACTTATATGCAGAGTACATCATGAGAAATGCTGGGCTGGATGAAGCACAAGCTGGAATCAAGATTGCCAAAAGAAATATAAATACCACAGATGACACCACCCTTACAGTGGAAAGTGAAGAACAACTAAAGAGCCTCTTGATGAAAGTGAAAGAGGAGAATGAAAAAGTTGGCTAAAATCTCAACATTCAGAAAAATAAGATCATGGTGTCCAGTCCCATCACTTCATGGCAATAGATGGGGAAACAATGGAAACAGTGAAAAAATTTATTTTCTTGCACTCCAAAATCACTGCCGATGGTGACTGCAGCCATGAAATTAAAAGACGCTCACTCCTTGGACGGAAGGTTATGACCAACCTAGACAGCATATTAAAAAACAAAGACATTACTTTGCCAACAAAGGTCCATCTAGTCAAGCTATGGTTTTTCCAGTAGTCATGTATGGATATGAGAGTTGGGCTATAAAGAAACATGCTGCTGCTGCTGCTAAGTCGCTTCAGTCGTGTCCGACTCTGTGCGACCCCATAGACGGCAGCCCACGAGGCTCCCCCATCCCTGGGATTCTCCAGGCAAGAACACTGGAGGGGGTTGCCATTGAGTGCCTAAGAATTGATGCTTTTGAACTGTGGTGTTGAGACTCTTGAGAGTCCTTTGGACTGCAGGAGATCCAATCAGCCCATCCTAAAGGAAACTAGTCCTGAATATTCATTGGAAGGACTGATGCTGAAGCTGAAACTCAAATACTTTGGCCACCTGCCGCGCAGAACAAACTCATTGGAAAAGATCCTGATGCTGGGAAAGATTGAAGGTGGGAGGAGGAGGGGATGATAGAGAATGAGATGGTTGGATGGCATCACTGACTCCATGGACATGAGTTTGAGTAAGCTCTGGGAGTTGGTGATGGACAGGGAGGCCTGAAGTGCTGCAGTCCATGGGGTCACAAAGAGTCAGACATGACTGAGCAACTGAACTGAACTGAAGCCTATTTCTCAGATAAGTCATAGCAACTAAGAAATGTTAAAGAATAAACTATTAAAGTGTAAGAATTTTATTCTTAACAATCTGGAAAGAGAAGTCAGAAATCTGCACAAACCATATTTGAAAACGGAGTTGAGCAAGTGTTGATATCTCTTGCCAATGTTTCTGAAACTTATCTCAGGATCAGAATCATCTGAAACACTGTGATCAGATTCCTAGTCCCATGTCCTGGAACTCCTGAAAGTGAAAGTGAAGCCGCTCAGTCGTGTCCGACTCTTTGCAACCCCATGGACTGTAGCCTACCAGGCTCCTTCATCCACGGGATTTTCCACGCAAGAGTACTGGAGTGGGTTGCCATTCTCTTCTCCAGATGATCTTCCTGACCCAGGGATCAAACTCGGGTCTCCTGCATTGTAGGCAGAGCCTTTACCGTCTGAGCTACCAGGGAAGTTCCAAGTCACTGTATTCAGAGCGGGCCTCAGGAATTCAGTCAATATTGGGTATGTAGAGAAAATTATCTTTAGACTACAGAAAGGAATCTTGTCCAGGTCTAGCCTGATAGCAATTCAGATTAGAATTTTATTTAAATTTTATTTATTTACTTCCATGCAAGATATAGTATTATCTCAGGTAAATTTTCTTTCATGTAATCTTGAGTGAAAAGATATACTTTGTGAATGAATAAATGAACATCATGGTTTATAAGTTAGGGTTTGATGAGTTTTTTTTAGTTCACACTAAACTTGAGTCAGTCTTTAAGAAGTTATTAATTGAGTAACTTTTCAAACTGAATTTCTGGAAATGTTAAGCTGAGAATCTGACTTGATTGTTTTAAACCCAATAGGACCTTTCTGACCTGCTGCTTTCCATCTAAGCTAGACAACCAGCCTCATTTTAAAATCTATAACAACAATATTTTCCTTTATAAAATTTTATTCTGTCTTATGTTAGCATTGTACAAGAATAGTATGTGATATTTACAGTGTTAATATTGACTCTGGCTATATAAACTAAATTGATCATGAAGTGATCCACATAATCACTTAGGCTAACTTAATACAGAGTGTGTGCATGCTCAGTTGCTAAGTTGTATCTGACTCTTTGTGACCCCATGAACTGTAGCCCAACAGGCTCCTCTATCCACGGATTCTCTGGGCAAGAATACTGGGGTGGGTTGTCATTTCCTCCTCCAGGGTATCTTCCTGACCCACAGATCGAACCCAGGTCTCCTACAGTGGCAGGCCAAGACTTTACCACTGAGCCACCTGGGAAGCCTTAGTACAGAGACCTAATGCTAATTATTGATGCTAATTTTTGTTTGACCGTTTCTACATTCCTAAAATGAAATGAGTAACTTTTAAAAAAGCATAAAAAATAATTATCATGAGATTACTATGTACAAAAATTAAAAATTGATGTTTTAAATGTATATAGTATTTCTCCTGATCATTTGTCATTTTCAAAACTCCTTTCACAAATATAACTTGGTTTCTAGTTGGCCTTTAACCTTATTGAGTTTAACTAATTAGAAAAGACTTTTTATACCTTGTTCCTTTTATTGCATTCATGTCATTCTCAATTTCCATGTACTCTAAAACTGAGATGGAACATTGATAAAGAAAATGGGCCAGAACACTGAGACAAGCATATTTGACTTTTTCAGCATTTTCCTTCTTTCACTATCAGTTCTATGGCCATACCTATCTTAAAATTTCTAATCACGGCATGCTGCTTAATATCATTTTCACTTTCTCATCGCCATTTCCTATTTGCTTTTCCAGGGATCCCTCTCACTCCAGGGTCTTGCTTTCCTGTGAAGTCAGCCCACAAGTTTCATTTTCTGAAAGCTCCCTTTGACTTATAACTTGACCTTAACAGAAGACTCTCCTTCTTGGCTAATCATGACTGATTTTCCCCATATTTCCCAGCTCGTTCGATCTCATTACTTAGCCATCCAAGCTGCACCCCTCCTTACTTTCTTCTCACATTCTTACTCTTCATCTCCCACAGTGGGTCTGTCTGCCAATTCTACCTTCCCCAGGTCCCCTACATGTATTTGTCAGCTTCTTCCCATCTCCAGCCTGTATAACTCCACTTTCTCCTTATCCAGACCTTCCTCTACATTTTGGCCAGGGTCATATTTCTAAAAATGTATTTCTTATCATGGATAAAGTCAAGACGTTTCAGCAAGATACAAGATAGTGTGCAATTTAGCAATATGTATCCTTTTTTTATTACTCCCCATTCACTACAATTAAATGGTCTTACTCCAACCACAAAAGATCCACCCCACCCCACCCCCAAGCTTCCTAAATGCATGGGATGGTTCATATTACAGTTCAATTATTCACTTCTTTTCTTCCACAGGGAGACTGTCATCCCTGCACATTGTCATGTGGCCTCTACTACACTCCAGAGAGAAACATCCAGTATACAGAACCCTGCTCAGCGATTTGGGGCTGACCATGTACCTTCCTTTGATTCACAGAATGTGGAGGTGCAACACAAGCACATCAGAAGTTCTAAGTGTGGTTGCAGGCTTGGGCTCACCCCCTTGCTCTTCCTTTCTGCATGACAGTGGGCAGGCCCCACACTGGGCTGATCCTCTAACCTCTCCCTGAATGAGAAAGGCCTAGAGCAGAGCTAAAGCAGCTGCAGCCTCATCCATCCTTTCTGTTTGCGCTAATGAAGATGTATTTTCCTCTGTCTTTGCTAGAAATATTTCTATTAAAACTTCAAGAACTACTGACACTCCTTTGTGAGGCCTCCCTTGAAGTTGAAATTCATAGCTTTCTGACACTATTTCATAGCACCAATCACATTGTGTTTTAATTATTTATTTAGATATTTCAATCTCTTCAACCAGAATAGACTCTTTGAGGGCAGCACTTCTTTCTCCTTGATCTCCAGCAGCTACCATTAATCCTGGCAAATACTAAGAGTTCCATAATTTGTTGAGCTAATAACACAGTATCTAATATCAAATGAAGGAATAAGTGTTTATTTCTAGCAACTCCACTGGTTGGCAATCTTTCAAAGGAATGGTTTATACATTTTGAATGCATTAAAATTATTAATTTTGCAAAAACTTCTATAGCACTTATTGTGTGCTGCTGCTGCTAAATCGCTTCAGTCGTGTCCAACTCCGTGCGACCCCAGAGACAGCAGCCCACCAGGCTCCCCCGTCCCTGGGATTCTCCGGGCAAGAACACTGGAGTGGGTTGCCATTTCCTTCTCCAATGCATGAAGGTGAAAAGTGAAAGTGAAGTCCCCCAGTTGTGTCTGACTCTTAGCGACCCCATGGACTGCAGCCTACCAGGCTCCTCCACCCATGGGATTTTCCAGGCAAGAGGACTGGAGTGGGTTGCCATATGCATTATTATAAGTTCTTTAAAAAAGTTACCTTGTCTTAATATTCACAATAATTTTATGAAATAGCATCTTTATTTTCAGATGAACTAGCCAAGACACGTGCTTCCGTACTAAGTCGCTACAGTCATATCTGACTCTTATTCACAAACATTTTAGTTGTGACATAAATGAAAGCAATATTACCGGGCTCTACGCTTTAAGAGTTCATTGTTATTGTTTAGTTTCCAAGTCATGTATGACTCTTTTGTGACCCCACTGACTGTAGCCCACCCAGGCTCTTTTGTCCAAGTATTCTCCAAGCAAGAATACTGGAATGGGTTGCCGTGGCCTCCTCCAGGGGATCTTCCTGACCCAGGGATCGAACCCTTGTCTCTTACATCGTCTGCACTGGCATTCCCACTAGTGCCACCTGGAAAGCCAAGGCAGAGGGGTTAAAAAGTCTAAGTTTATAGTGACAGACCAGGCATTTATTCCTTAGCTTTCCCATATCAGAGGTCATTGGTTTATTCACAAGTCTAGCCATATTAGTAAGTAATTTAAAGCCTCAATTTCCTTAACATTAAAGAGAAGGGGTGAAATAGACAACCAATGGAAACTTACTATATGACTCAGGGAACTATAACTCCAACTATAGATTGGAGCTCTATAACAATCTAGAGAGGTGTGAAGAGTTGGGGGATGGGAGGGAGGTTCAACAGGGAGGGGGCATATGTATTCCTATGGCTAATTCATGTTGATGTATGGTAGAAACCAAGGCAATATTGTAAAGCAACTATCCTTCAACTAAAATTAAAAAGCAATTACAAATCAATAGAGAGAGAAAGGGTAAAATCATATACTGCCTATGTGATAGTCTGCAGCACCTAAAGAGCAAAAGTGAAATGCATTCTACAAGTTAAAATTTTAATTTCCCATATTAAATTTTAATTCTGTGATAAGCTGGAGGTAACTCTGCCATGTTTCATGGGGTCATGAACCTTTGAAAGGAGTTAGATCCATCCCACAGGTCAGGCTGGTTTGTCTGAGTTCACAGGGTTTCCAAGAAGTTGGAAATGGCCTCAAAAAATTCCTTCTTTCCAGTTGATGGGGAAAAAAAATCACGCAACTGGTTAATAAGTATGAAGAATGTTATCCAGTTTCTTGATGGAATAGCAAAGGCTAAATGGAAAATGATAAATCTAACATATGTGCTCTGAAAATTCACCTATTCACAGATGAATTCCTCATTTCTGTGTAATCTCTCTATATGTATTCCTAAAATGAATATGAGATGAGTTCATTTTTCAACATATTTTGAAATAAAGCATAATTGTATTTTATATGTAGGCAAAAGCAAGAACTTCTGAAAAATCCCATGCATTAAAAGAAATGTAAGGTCATGAAACTGAGACTATTACTGTTGCCTCCTAGGAAATTAAAACTGTACTAGAGGAAAAAGAGGAAATATCAGAAAGCACTAAAAAAGAAACTGTAATCCAATTTACTTAAATGAGTGTAGATACCACTTTTGCCCATTGTATGAACATGGTTTTTAAGCACGTAGTTCTGTATGTATTTGAAGAAAAAAGCACACTAACCTATTGACTTATTTAGTTGACTAAAAATAATCTAAAATTTCTTGGTCATTTATTTATATGCATGCAGTCTATTTTTTCTCCTACCCACATGTGAGTATTCTGTTTCACTATCCAGAAATTGTATAGATAATTAGAGGACCTTATTATCTGTGGAAGCCAACTATTTGAGTTAAGTCAAATCAATGATCTTTTACCCTCAGGAGTCTAACTCATACTCAGAGGGAGCTATTAGGCAAAATTTTTCCATACCAATTTTGTACGTCTTACTCTATACTATAAATCTACTTCATAGAAATTGGAACAATTATTACAAAGAGTGGACAGTACTGAAAACATCTTTTAGACTTGATCTTTTATCCAAGAGGGAGACCCATTAGCAATCAAATCTGGGTTCATAACTATTGGAAATATTTATTTACAATGTAACTGTACATACAAATTCACATAAAAGCTATGAGTCCACTAGAATGCATTTTTCCTCAATCCTTAGAGAAGATATATCAAATGGATTTAGTTTTTTTTAATGTAAATCATCTTTTGTGTTACTGTTATAAATGATCCATAATTACATATGATGGAGATGTAATAGTCTTAACATAAATATAATTAACAATGGGAGAATAGATTGTTCTGAAAAACTTTCTATGAAGGTCAATTTCTGTCATTGCAATTTTCTGCTTTTTTTGTCCAAGGACCATTGGAAGACAGATATTGTATTTCCCTGTCAGCTCATGTTTGACTTTTGCCATTTATAGAAATACAATGTAAAAAGTCATAGAGGTAATGGGTGCTTCCAGCTTTTCTACTAACATAAGAAAGATGCAAGGGCTCTAATATTCTAAGTCATTGACATTTACAACTGTGGGTTTGTTTTTAATACAGGGCAGTGAGCAATGTACTTAAGGCCTCAGAAAATGCTTTATGGCATACACTAAAGGTGAATCACTTTTTTACTAGATTTATTAGCTAGAGGAATTGCAATCTCAAGAGGAAATTTAGCCAGTTTTAACCCAAGTAAGTGCTTCTTATAGTTATTTCCTCTTGAATTCTCAGCAGGACTCAGGCATTCTAAATGTCCTATTCAGAGATCCTGATTTCTTTCCCCCAGCTGGTTTCTGCCACCTTGGGTACTGACAGAGTACTCATTAACAAACTAATTGATTTTTATTAATTATCTGTGGTATAATCTTTCCACTGTTTTCCCCCCTAGTATCTAAGCTTATTAACTGCAAATACACACACACACACAACATAATTAGCCCTGAACAAACTTTGCAATGAGAATGAACTCAAACAGTGCACAACCCAAAGTTTTAAGAAAAGCTATATATTCTATTTTAAAAATGCCACTCCACAAAAGTTCCATAGAATTATAAATATTGATCTAAAGAGAGAGAATTGGAGAGAATCTTAAGGTAGCTCTTAAAAGCAGTTCACATATTAAGATGAAATACACAGTTTTGTATTTAAATCATAACTATAAAAATATTCAAATGAAAGCATAAGTTAGATAACAAATTCTCAGCAATATAAGAGGACACTTCTGAACTGCCTTTCTGAAGGGTTGGCTACAGTCTTTAATAAAGATTTAAGTCAACATAAACTTCATTATAAAATGCTATCATAAAAAGAACATTGTAGAAATGTCTAATAGCTTCAGAAGGATGCAATATAATGGTAGCTATTAAAAACATGGAGTTTTGGATCAAAGTTCCCATACTCAAGTCATTGCTCTGCTTGTTTCGAGGTGTGTGATTCAGGGCAAATTCTTTAACCTCTGTGAACCTCAGATTCCTTACTTCTAATATTGGGTTAATACCTAAACCTCTGTGACCCTCAGATTCCTTACTTCTAATATTGGGTGAATACCTAACTTATCAGGTTATTATAGGAAGAGAGATGATGTTTAGTACCATTCACAACATATAATAAAGCTCCAACAATTGATACATCTGTGATGACTATCATACCGTTTTTGTTATTTAGTCCTGTATTTACTGATGTACACATATCCATGTAAAATAAGCCATAAAGTAGATTTTAGACGAAAGTTTACTCTAAATTTCTACTTGTTACCCAATATTTCGACTCTTTCACAGCCTCTAAAAGATTTCATTGTGCTGGTCTCTGCCTCCCATGATCACACACACTTTCCCCATCATTCTTACAATACCACAGGTAGCACTGCTGACTTCCACATTCGTGCTATCTTCTGCTTGTCTCTTAATCAGTTCTCGTAACCAGAACCACTATTGCATCCATGTGCTTTTGCCCCTGTAAATGTCTAGGCACTGTGTTATCCTCACTATTTCTATGGCTCTTTACTCTAGGCTATATACTCCTTACTGTTAGTTGTTCTATGAGGGCAATCTTCTGTATTAGGTTTCAAACCACCTGTGAATAATTTCCAAAAACTACAGCCATAAAAAAAAAAAAAAAGTTTTCTCCTTGAAGAAAAGTTATGGCCAACCTAGACAGCATATTTAAAAGCAGAGACATTCCTTTGCCAACAGAGGTCCATCTATTCAAAACTATGGTTTCTCCAGTAGTCATGTATGGATGTGAGAGTTGGACTATAAAGAAAGCTGAGGGCTGAAGAACTGATGCTTTTGAACTGTGATGTTGGAGAAGACTCTCAAGAGTCCCTTGGACAGCAAGGAGATCCAACTAGTCCAACCTAAAGGAAATAAGTCCTGAATATTCATTGGAAGGACTGATGTTGAATCTGAAACTCCAATACTTTGGTCACCTGATGCAAAGAACTGACTCATTGGAAAAGACCCTGATGCTGGGAGAGATTGAAGGCTGGAGAAGGGGACCACAGACAATGAGATGGTTGAATGGCATCACGGACTCAATGGACATGAGTTTGAGTAAGCTCTGGGAATTGTTGGACAGAAAAGCCTGGCATGCCACAGTCCATGGGGTTGCAAAAGTTGGACATGACTGAGTGACTGAACTGAAGTGATATAGTCCCTTTACTAAAATATACTTGTAAATGATGAGAACAACAAATGCCCAAAACCCAACCAGTGAACAGTTATCTTCCTCTGATAGTTTTTCGTGGTTATCATTCTTTCCTTAGAAATTCTAATATACTCTGAATCAATTGGGGCCTCATATTTATAAACTCAAGAGCTTACCTTTTATATTCAAAATACATTATTTCCTGCTGGAGTTCTTTGTGCTTTACTGTTTTCCCCTTGCACCAGAATTAAAGTCAGAAATGTGGTCTTGGCTAAAAAAAAAAAAAAAAATCACCTCCAATTTAAGTTCATTAAATCATTCAACTAACATATTAGGAAAAGTGCTAAAGATTTAGGAAGATGTCTTAGTCCCTTAGAAAAACAAGGTCAGTTGAAACTATCAGAGTTGTGAAAGATTTAACTGTATGTAGACTTTGCAAAGTGCAACTTAAAAAAAAAAAAAAAAAGATACTACGAGGCAGGAAGAATCTAGTGACAAACATGCTTACCGGAATGAACTGGTTAATCTTAATCGTGCATAGAAATGTGTTGTGGTGATGGGTAATGCCATTCCAAGTCACATAATAGTATCTACAAAGGCACCTAAAAATCAACAGTGTTTGGGAAACTGTGAAAAGTCTGATGTGCTTGGAAAGGATTAATTTACTGTAGAGGAGGAGGAAGGGAGCTGAGAAAATATGGCTGATCCATTCAGTGTCCCAGATTCTGAGTTCCTACATAGGCAACAAGATTCTAGAAGAGATTTTTAATAAACGGAACAAAATGAACATTGGTACACTGTCTCTACAGAAAAATACTGTAGTTGCAATATGGAGAAAGATAATGGCCGACTGGAGATTGTGCTGGCAGGGAGAGAAATGAGAAGGCTAATTCAACAGTCCAGATCAGCAACAATAGGCAAGTTGGGTAAATATTTTCATCTTTCCAAAGTACCAGTATCAGCTTTACACATAGTGTTGCTGCTGCTACTGCTAAGTCGTGTTAGTCGTGTCTGACCCTGTGCGACCCCATAGACGGAAGCCCACCAGGCTCCTCTGTATCTGGGATTCTCCAGGCAAGAGCACTGGAGTGGGTTGCCATTTCCTTCTCCAAATCAAGGTCTTCCACTCAGGACAAATAGTAGGGTCTTTGAGTAGAATGTTTTCATGAGATTTGAAGCACTGATAATTGAGTGAGAAGATTCAGATATTAGGGACATTTCTGAAGTAGAATCAAAATAACTGGTTGAACATAAGATGTGAATGAGAAAAACCAGTCAAGAATGAACCTAATGTTTCTAGCTTGGAGACAGAATACAGGACAAGGGTTACATTTTGCTAAGTAATATAAATTTTATTTTACAAATGCAGAGTGTGCATCTGTCCTGGTGGAAATATAGAAAATATGCTCAGGAGACAGATTGATACCTGAGATATAAATTCTGGCATCACTAGTAAACAGATGGTAAGAAACATCTCTCCCAGTGGATGAGATCCTACAGAGTGACCATGTGAAGAAAAACCCAGAAGAACCCTAGAAATTATCTGTATTTAAACAGCACATAGGAGGAGTCATAAAGATGAAGGCTAAGATAAGAGAATATAAAAGTAGGAGAAATGACAACCAAAAGCCAAAGAAAGTGAATGTCAAGAAGTAGTAAGAGGAGGTAAAGGCAACAGAGAAGTTATGAAAGAGATGAGATATGAAAATGAATGTCAATTTGGAGAAATGTATTGCTTCATTAGAGTAAGTGTTAGAAGCATAAGTCTAATAGCAGAGTGCTAAAATGTCATTTCACAGTGAAAAGGAAAATACGAAATATATAGAACATTTACAACCGACTTTCATTGACACTAAAGATGGCTCTGCATAGTGGTCTCTTCATAAGATGGTAGGAAACTAAGAAGTTATTTTTAAAGCATTTTTTTGTTTTTGTGTTTTAAAGGAACTATTTGGAGATGGAGACTTAGATGAAGGAAGAGAAGGAAGTATGAAGATCCGGGAGAGATTAAACATATAAAATAAGTGCTGATTCCCATAGAACATGGGGGTTCAGATACACAGTATCTTTCTGAGAATGAAGGAATGAAAGGCATCAAATAAGGAAATATCTGCCATTGTTAGAATATGCAGGTCAGTTCATATTCCTATATAGATCCATGGTGTTGATATTTTCATTTATTATCCTTGACCAATATTAGATAGTACTATGAAAATAGACAAGAATTCATCCTCAGCATCTGCTTAACTATTTATCTTAGGCAAGTGGATAGGTAATAGGTTTTCTGTCATTAGCTGTGTGCTTGTTTATTTTACCTCTCATGTGGGTTCTCATTTCTGAGCTCATCTCATTTCAGGATTTTCCCCTTGAACAAAGAACATTTATCCTTTGTGTTTTCCTCATAACCAAAGTTGAACAAAGTAAAGTGATCTGTGTGGCAATGCCTAAAAAGTGAGAATGCCCTTTCTCTCTCTCCTTTGATCAATGTTTTATTCCATCAGTGTTGATTTTTACTTGTCAAGAAAAAGCACTGGATAAATTTTTACCAGCAGATTGATTGATTGATAATAATTTAATGAGATACCAGTAGGGAGCAGAGTTTTAACTTAGAAAGTGATTCTTTAGTGATGAAGTTGCAGGGAGTACAAGATAGTGGGAATAACACCCTTGTGGTTCCTGTATGTCCCAAACCACCCACAGAAATCGCTAGTCTACTTATATAGAAAGTTGGGCCCAAATGCAATTACACTTCAACTTAAATCTTTAGACATATCAGGGTATATTATAAAATATTTATTTTATATAAATATTTATGTCAACACAAATTATCAAAAACGTAAAAAATTGAGAATACATGTGTAATATGCAGAATAAATATACAATAGCAAAAATCTGAGAGCAAACCAAATGTGTGACTATAGGAAAGAAGTTAAAAAATTACTTTGTATGATGAATACTCTTCTTCCACTGAACAGTTAAGCCATTTAGTTATTCTCACGAGCCTGCCATTTATGTGTACTGTAAGATCGTGTGAAATAACAAAATAAAAACTAAGAACACTAAAAATTTGACTTATTGAGTTGTAAATGGGTGATTTTCTTAACTTTTTGTTTTTTGAAATGGGCATTTTATGATTCAAATAAATTTTTACAAATATTATAAACATTTACAAGTACAGAGGTGGGGCAAAACAGTTAGATACAAAGGCAGTATATGAGGTGTAACTCAAGGTTCAAATGTCTCACCAGGCTCCACTGCATTGTCCCACTTCATATTAATTCCTACTTTTACTCTTTGCAACATCCTCAAAAGGGCTGAATATCAACAAGCAGACCTGCTCAGTTCCAGAAAATTGTTACCAGCATTGTGTGTCTATGGCAATAAATTATGCTAGTTAAGTACAATTAACAAGTTTCCCCATATATATAACTTAATATATGATAATTATAATTATGTGCTCTACTTTAGCTGGAATTTTATAATATTTCACAGTACACTTAACCAAAATTGGTCTTGAGTCACATTAAAAAGTTATACCCCCTTCAACAATCTTTGTCAAAAAGCTGAAGACTGACAACTGGCCAAAGGAAGAGAATAATTTTTGCAAAGATGTGTGGTGAAAGAAATGCCTGCACGTCTTAAGTTTTATCCTTCTTAAAATCTAGTCATCCTTTGTAATCCCGTGCAACACACCAAAAAAAAGAAAGTGTTCTAAAAAAAAAAAAAAAAGAAAGAAATCACACATACTACTCAGATTTTCCATCTAATTTAAACAAAGCACTTTTAAAATTCTTCGGTTGTAATTTTGGTTTGTAAGTGAATTTCTTTCTTTGCTCAGCGCAGACTACTGAGAGAATCATGGAAATAGGGTGTTCTATGGATCTCTCCACTCCCTCTGGTTACAGTAAAAACACTACACACCACACATAAGACTACATCCAATCAGAAATTCAAAGCAGCTGAGTTGAAGTGACTTGAACCAGACAAAATCCAAAGTATATTCCATACAGTGAACAATTCATATATTACTTGCTGATGACCTTTCATCTGATGTTGAATAACTGGGTTAAATCCTCAAGTTTATAAACACTGGCAAATTTTTAAAATATGTTTTTCCTCATTGTTCAGTTAGCAAAGGTCTATAGGCTAAAAATAATGAAAATTACTGGCATTTTATTTCATTCTTAACTCTTCTAAAGTTTGACACAACTTTGATACTTCTAGATGAAAAAGTAAAAGCAAATTATTTTTTGCTACATTTTAAAAACTAGAGAAACTATGAAGAATTTACAATAGTTCTAAGATTCAGCTCTGTAAACCAAACAAAAATGTTACTATGTAAAGATAGTCATATAATTTTTCAGTAACATGGTAGGAAATTAAAACATTACAACCACAGACTATATACATACATACATATATATAAATAAGAAGCACAATTCTGAGTTATGATAAGCTGCCTGGCATTTTGCTTTTGCTTTTATTATCAAATATAAAATCAAAGGCAATGATTTTAAACCAAATGCACACAAACTTCTCCAACTTGTTTCTATAAACTTGTTGAGAAGAAAAAGGAAAAGTCCTCAATAGCAAGGAAAAAGACACAATATAATTAGAGAATATCTAACAAAGTACTATGACAATTTTGTAAGACATAAGTAAAATTACTATAAAAATTGGAAATAATGATCTATGGTATTCCTGAACCTCAGTTTACTTCCTTACCAGGCATGTTTCCTCTGTAATAAACTATGAGATTTAATGAAGTCATGATAATAGGAATAAGCTCAAATGTCGGTGAGAATCAAAGAAGAGCAAAGAGGAAGATCAATGATTCTACTAGTTAGCTCTTTTGAAAAATGCTCACTTGGTAGGGAGCAAGGGAATTAAATATCGACCTTTGTGCCTTTATCCTTGTGGGTCAGTTAACAGTCCTATCACAAACCCAGGAGGATCTGATTCTCTTTTATGCATGAACACTAGTCAAGTGATATACTGCTCTTTAAATTCTAGCATCACATTTTTTTTCTTCACTGTGCTTATTTTGAAAGCAAATTTACTACTCATAAAAATAAGCTGTTGACAGTGATTGAAGGTCCACATAGAAAGACTGCTATTCACTTTCTTCTTTATGCATTCCCAGATTCAGGCACCAAAATTAAATAAAAAGGTGTTCCAGTATTTGCTGGGGAGGGAGGGAGAGAAATAGAGTGAGAAAGAAATACAGAGTAGGGGGATACGAGTATGCTCATTTGATAAAAACGTAACCATTTGCAAACTTCAGGGTAAGCACCGTCAATGACACTGTTATTTCTTATATCTGTCCTCTTTCTCCATTATATTTAACAAATAGGCACAAAAAGACCTATTATATTCAGGAATTGGTGGGAGGGGGACTCAAGCCAAAATGACTAAACTACTTCTCCAAGGGATTTGTCAAGAAATAAAAACATTCTGACCCCAATACTACAAAGTCAACATCAGAAAGCCAAAAAAATTGCCTTGAATCTCCTTGACATCTGCATGACCCCTCTCTGCCTCCCAGCTATCCAGCAATTCAGTGGCTACGATTCAAACAGTGAAATCATTGTGCAGCACAGCTAATCAGAGTAAAGATTCCCATGATGTAATTTTAGGGACCCAGGATGTCTGAGCCAATCCTATCTGAGGCATCACAGTTTCAGCATAATTTTAGATGTACTGCAATTTCTTGCTACCTGTGTTTTTCATCTTCTGAAAAACAAACTTTCTCAGAAATAACAACAGTGCAGAAAGAGTTTTGAGATCAGTAACTATATAGATAGGTACACATATATAAATGCATATACATATATACATACATGTTTAGACATGCAACCTGTATAATATTTTGTACATAAACATAACAATATTTACTTTCAATGAGAAGAAAATAGTTATTACTGGCTTTATTTTCCTTCTTTACTAGAAGATATTAACCATATCCTAATAGTCATGCACTAGATATTCAACTTAAGCACCATATAAAGAAAGAGATGTAATGGAATGATATTAAAAAAAAAGGAGCCATGGAAAAATAAGTACATGTATTAAAGCAAAATTGTTCATGTGTGTTTGTTCAAATCCTTCAAAAATTTTACTTGTCACATATTAACTCTGTGTGATTGGTTTTCATGCTAATATTTGAAAATGTAAAAGATAAAATTCAACTTCTCTTATTGAGGGAAAAATCTATTCTTGCTAGTTTTAGGGAGCAATTAAAAATTTTAAAGATACCAAAATGCTCTAAAAGTGACAACTTTTAATAAAAATACCTAACATTTCTAGATTTACTTATATGTCAAGAGAATGATGAATTGAGTAGAAAGTATACTCAGAGAGAACTGAAGAGCAAGAGTAGTTAGACATAATGCTGTAAGAGCAAAGGGACTGGGAGTCGTAAGACTTAACTTCTTATTTTGTTCTAGCTACATGACCTTGGATGAATCACAAAACTCATTGAGAACATGAATTATGTAATTTGCTTTTAAGGATTTTTTTTCTAGATGCATAATTTCATGCATGCTGAAATAATATTTCAGGGAAAAGTTTACCTCTTCAAGTACTAACTTTTAAGATTTAACTTATCTGTATTCTATTTACAAAAATATGAATTACATCTATATTGTTTTCCTGATAAGATGAAGCTAGCCTCAATTGCATATTCACCTCAGTTAGGGAAAATCTACAAAAACAACTTGCCAAGGACTTTTCAAAGATGCAATACTTGTAAAATGTCAGTTTTTGCATATGACTGCTAGAATGTGAAAAGTGGTTTGGGGGTAAGCTCTAATTCTAAGACGTAGTTTTCATGACTTACTACTGATAAGCTATTTGTATGATAAGATGTATTTCTTCAGCTATGCACCTATGATAAGCTCATTTCTAGAAGTGGGTTGGAATTCAAGGCATCTTTATAGACAAGCTGAAATAAAAGCTGACTGGATTTTTCTTGTTAGTAGGCTTTACAGCCCTTAACCATTTTAGTCCACCGTGGAAGAGAAAGAATAGTGGAATATCAGGTTCGAGGTGTGGAATCCCAAGCAAGTGAATGTAATCACTGTTACACATGACTGTGTAGACAGGGGGCAGGAGGAAAGGGAGGTCTGAATGTGTTTTGGGAGGGGAAAAAAGCAAGAAATGGCACATACAAAATTGCTTTCTTATGGTAGATTCATGAATACCACCTTACTAACAGAATATTAAACAGAAATGTCCCTTTATTTACCAAATTCTAAGATAATCTTTATTTTCAACTGGTAGCAACTCTAAGAATTTGCCTCCAATATCAAACTTTAGATCAGTTTTACAAAGGGCTCTGTGTAGACTGAACTGATTGTAGTGGGTTTGAACAACTGGCCCTCTTAATTTGAGACTCTTGGGGCAGCCCTCATTTTTTTTTTTTTTTTTAAGTTTACGTAAATTTCCAATTAATTTGCTCTTGTCAGTTGGGAAATACAATGACCTGAAACTGAAATAAATCCTTTGAGAACACCATCAGTAGCCTTCAAGAATTATGTATCTAAACCTCAGTTTAATAAGGATTTGGCCAGAAACACATTTGTCCGTTACTCATAAATCAAACAATCAAGTCAATGATTACATCCATGTGATTCTATTTAGTTCTTTGACTTCTAGAAATACCAATTTGTTTTTGCTTGCATTAAGCAAAAACATTTTGTTTTGATACAATTTAAATACACTGTAATGTCTACACTCTCCTTTAACTGGTATATTTTCTTCAAAACAGAGCTCAAAAAGTACCAAAATATGTAAGGTATCTTAAAATCATTCATCATCTTAAACTGTAATTGCAGGTTTTGGAGGCCTAGTATCAAGTACTTTTATTAACTATTCACATTCAACTTTTCAGTAATTTTTTCCCAATATTTACAGGTATATTAGCTTTAATCATTAAAATAAATTTGAGGGACTTAAACATTTGATTTCTTAGTCTATTAGAAAATAAGCACGAGTACAAAATAGTCTTTATAGATTTTAAAAAGCTAAAGGAAACCAGTTACCTAAAGTGAAATTGTCAAAGAAAAAAACACCTGTATTTGAAAAACATGTTTTATGAATTCTAACATGGCATTTTATTTGAAAGTATTTCTAGTTTTTCCTACTGATCATTTTGCTAAGAAATTTAGAAATATTAAATACAGGACAGCTATTATTTCTTAAAATGAAATAAAAATAGGTGACACAGGAAAGTTGAAAAAGTCTTATTTAATGAAAATAATGGATGAAATATACATCTCCAGATAGGGATACAAGGAAAGAAAATTAAATGTCTCTTAGGGAATATTCTGGTCAAGGAGATTATATCTATATCTTGTTTTATAGTACAAGCCAGGCTGAAATTTTATAATGAAATGACCCTGACCTGAAGCCTTCTTTGTAAATGACTAGTGCCTTAATTATTTGCATCTGTGAACTCAAATGAACATACTTAAGGATATATCAATATGCTCATAAATCATCTTCAGGCGATAAGTAGTCCAACATAGATAATTAGAGAATTTACGGAAGGCTTCCTCCCTCTGTTTATCTGCTTATGACATTTGCGGTACAGCCCTAACAGCAGGATAATTACTAGATTTATTCATCAAACAAAATCACGCCTTCTGGGAATGCACAGTGACTCCAGTTTTAGGACTAATAAAGACATTTTTCACCAAAACTCAAGTACTAATTTGCTCAATAACTAGCTGCAATAAGCTTTTATGGAAGCACTCAAAGAAAAGGCTTGGCACCAGAGGGCAGATAATTAAAGGTGCAGTATCCCTATACAAAAGAATCTGAACAATTCCCTGACCATATTAAAATTTAATTGTTGAATGTTAATTGAAAAAAATATAAATCGCTTCTGTTCTCTGCATTTCAGTAATTATTCTCCTCAGATCAAAAACACATCTCTATGTCAAAGTTAGCAACAAAAGAAAAGCTGAAATAAAGTGTTTTAATAGTTGTTATAGAATACCCCTGTAAAAAAATATTTTCCACAGTAGTTTTCTTAACTAAAGCCAGCATGCATCTGCTTTGAATTCTCTCCCACCATACCCCCTCAAACACATGAATGGAAGAGTTATGGTCACTTAACTTGGTTTTCATTAAAAGTTTCAACAACTTTATAAGTGATAATGGCTCAAAGTATTTTAGTGACTTGAAAACACAGGTATTTTTAGCAGCATTTCCACTTTACAATTCTTTAAAAGCCTGATTGTTTTATGCATTAGGTTTGATATTCACAAAATTGGAGGCAGTTCAAATAGAAAAGCATTCTTAAACCTAAATCAAGAGCACTAATTAGGTAAGAGGATCACAGCCTAGAGTTTACTCATCCACAGAGGATGTTGTTTCTCGAGGAATGATTGAGTCATCTCAGTTAAATTCTCAGTGTTTATGCCATCGGTGGGTTCAGAGAAGAATTATGAAGTATTACTTTTAAAATGTTTCCACCTGGGACAGTTATGGTTGTTTCCCAGAAGCTAAGCTTTTACTACACCAAAATCAGAAATTCTCAGGCCCTCGGGTTCACTTTCTGCTGCAGAGGAATGATGAACTACACAAAATGCAGACTTTTAAACTCATATTTAATTGTTTAATGTCATGGCTCTTGGTAGAGCATTGTTGCTTGAAAAATAAATTGGGTAATTCAATTAAATGGCTACAGAAGATACATCATATCAGATGTAGAAAGGCACTAACCCCAGCTTGAACTTGACGTCCCACATCGCTTCACTTATTTGACAAATGGATTCTTGAAAATAATTGAAACACATGGCTGCCAGCATAGGTCAATAATACTTTTTTGCCATTCAGCCTCTTAACAGCTTCCATTTTTTCTTGCACTGTGCCATTCAGGGCAAAGATTGCATTTGCCTGGTAAATCATGCAAGCATTATTACTAAAATGGGACTAAATGCAATGAAAATGGACTACATAAAAGTAATGGCACTTAAGTAAAAGGAAGACCATCTACTAGGGCAAACACTAAATGTCAGAGTTAAATACTATATGACATTACTTCCATTACAAGCTCATATTATGCACATAAGAAAGCAAACTCACTAACTACAGCTGCATACTACATTTTCATATTGTTAACTTACAATGTTTTCAAGACAACTGCTGCTAATTCCGATTTAAAACAGAGCTCTATTTCGACTATTTCAAGTTTTTTTATCCCATCTCTCTTTATGTATATCATTACATTTAGGCAAAAAAACTGAATCATAGCCTAAATTTTCAACTAAACATCACTAACAGTTTTAAAGATCAATACTTGGTCTATTTGAAAATACCTGGAAAAAAGAAAAAGACAACTGAATTATAAACAAAGAAATTTATAAGCATTGTCCAGAGAAAAAGGTTTTGAATGGGAGAGATACCAAAAAAAAAAAAAAAAGAGGAAAATGTGTGTTTTAACCAGGAGTATACATACTGGGAGGCGTATTTTAAAAATCTAAATTTTTACATTTCAACTGTAGTATGTTAATACACTCTAAGGGATCAAGAGTGAACTGGAAGACAAGGCAGATATGAAAATGCAAATACATACAGATCTTTTTTGTTTTCCATTTGAAACTGCTGCTAAGTCGCTTCAGTCGTGCCCAACTCTGTGCGACCCCATAGACGGCAGCCCACCAGGCTCCCCTGTCCCTGGGGTTCTCCAGGCAAACTAGAGATTACCAATTACTTAGCATCTGTGGTTCAGTGAGGTTTTTGTTAAGAAAAGTGCCCCAGTTTATTAATGTTCAAGCCTTCAAAAATCATTTCACCATCAGGCAATGCTGCTTAAAGAATGCATTCAAAAGGCCTAGGACTGACTCCTGCCCCAACCCTTGGCCAAGAGCAAACTCGTAAACCTCTTTAAGCCTCAGTTTTTACATCTGTAAAATGAATATAAAAGATAGTTGTCACCTTCATGAGTCTCTTAAGAAGATAACATATTTCATATAGTGCCTAACAATAAAGGTCTCAAAGTATTGCAAATTGACAGATATGAGTTGATCATAGGTGTTTTCCTGACAAGAGATGTTCATAGATAAACATGGGTGCATTTTAACACTGGAGTCCCACTTAAATATTCTCACGTTATGTTTGTTTTTTTGATCCTTTCTGAATCATAAAGATCTTTTAACTTGTATTGATCATTGTCTTTCTTTTTGAAATAGCTTTGTAAAATTACACTGCAACTATCAACACCCATAGACAGAAAACTTCAGATGAACCAAACCCAGCTAGCTTCCTGTAGGAACTGAGTGTTATCATTTTGGTTGCCAAAGTGTATTAGACAATTCTTCTCCAATCAAGGTTAAAAAGTACCAAGAAGGCAAACTGCTTTAGCTGCTCCAAGAATGTTAATTAATGGTTCACAAAGCTCTCCACTATTTAACAAGTCATTTATTTGTTATTCTTTTCCTTTTTTAAGCAGCCCTGACCCCCACCCCTGCTGCCGTTATTCAGCTCCAATACAGTCTTACTGCAGCTAAACACGTGTATATCTGATGGGGGTGGCAGGTAAGATTTATGAGAGAAACCTCAATCAGCATTACTGTTTTGCTAGTTTATGCTTCACAAGATTTTGGTTATTAAATAAAATGATTCAGTCAGGAAAAATTTAATGTATCTGTGGAATTACATTTCAAAACTTTAGGTTTGTCTTGGGCTTTTGGTGAACTAAAGCTTTGTTAAAAAATGACACTTGAAACCCCAAAACGCTGGAGTGGATAGAAAACAGAGTAATCTTATTTGTCAGAACTGTTCTTTAAGCAATACAAAGGAAAAAACATGTAAAAATAGCTAAAACTGCAGAGAGAAAAGAAAGCTCACAAATCGTAGACACAATTGCATGTTTCAAGCATTGCGATGATACTCTTAATGTATTATGTAAACCAATAAAAAATATCCTACAATTCACAGATTCATATCTGCCATTCAGAGTGTTCAATAAAATTAACCTAAAGTTATGAAAATTAATATAGTTCTGCTATATTTATCTTTATACATAAAATATAGTAATTTAAGAGTTATTTAACTTTGCTTTGAAATATTACTATTTCTCTGCTGTTCACTGCTTACTATGATGTAATTCTGTATGTTCTTTTGCAAAAGAGTCATTCTTTAAATTTGAAAATCAAAGACCATAAAGCAAGGACATTTACATGCACTCACAAGAATAAATGTTTCATTTCATTCTAAAATGGCATTCGTTATTTTTTTATAAAAATACACAACCTATTTTTAAAAGATTCTCTAAAAGAAAAATCTAATGAGAAAACTTTCTGGCCCAAAAGCTTGATTTAGGCAGGGTATCTCAAAATTCTCAAGGCTTACTATTCTCAATTAAGGATTATGGAAACAATCCTGGTAAGCCTAAAGGGTTTTGAATTGTGCTTGTAGAACATTAAGCAAACATGGGTATCTCCAGATTCACAAAGCTCCAATAAAACTATGTGCATATAATTAGATCAATCAACAGGAACCATTATGAAATATATGTCAGCATAGGACTCATAACAAGCAGATATATAGAAAGAATTAACTCTATCCACCTAAGGCTTAAAACACTCAATATACAGACATCACTTAGATCAATAATGGTATTAAATCTATTAATGAGGTGAGGGATAAATATTTTTTAAAACCAGGGAAATATATTACTCTTTCTATTTTAATGTACTTTGTACTAGTAAATGACAAAAGTAATGGAGTTTATACAAGACAATTTAGGTGTTTTCCAATGAAATCTTTCTTTTCTAGACAAAATACTAAATGCTACCATTGCTATGTGGAAAAACAAAAAAATTTTACACCAAAAGGGTTAGGTGGTAAGAAACAAGCTTTTACTTTAAAATTAGACAAAAAGAAAGAAGACGCTAATTACATTAACAAGAGTTATTACCTCTGCTCAAAACTTTCTTTCACGTCTTTTGGCTTATTCAACTCAAGATATAATTAAGCAACTGCAAGAATGCTTTGTATCATTTCTTCTAAAATATTACAACATTTGTGAGCTTTCATGAAGATGAAATCCAAGGTAAACATGGTGCTTTATAATAGCAGAAAATCCCCTTGAACAGATTTGACTCTAAATCCAAGAGTTTAGTGATTTAAATTTATATGCTAGGCCTGCCAAAACAAATACACAGACTGGATGGCTTAAACAACAGAATTTCATTGACTCACAGTTTTAGAAGCAAGGAATCCAAAATTCAGGAATCTGCAGGTCTGGCATCTTCTGAGGCCTCCCTCTACCTGCTCAGGCGGTTTTCTCTGTGTGCCCTAATTGCCACTACTTATAAAGGTACTGGTCACATGGGGTAGGGATCACCCATATGATCTCATTTTACCCCAATTATCTCTTTAAAGGCCTTATACTGTGAGGGGTCTTCCAACATTTGAAATTTGGTGAGACAATACCTTTAAAATTTCATTATAAGTTTTTTTTCTAATGTGAGTCCAGTTAAAAAATATCTGCACTTATTATTGTGCTCAGTCTTCCAAACATGTAAATATTGGTTGCCAAACTGCAATGTTTATCAGAATCACCTGGGGAGCTTGTTAGAACACTGATTATAGACCCTACCTTTGTGATTCAATGGACCTGGGATGGGGCTGGGAGTTTGCATTGCTGACCAATTCCCAGGTGAAGCTGATACTGCTCATCACGAGGCTAACACACTGAGAACCAATGATCTCGGGCCACGTTTCTAACACTATATTTGCAGCACTAGTATTCCATGAGATGTTAATAGGGACTTTTTTTTCTGTTAAACAAAGAATTGTTTTGTTAATACAAACTATGAATACATACACAAAACTATAAAACTCTAAGAAATTTAAATATCTACATCATAGCAAACAGGTGGCAATTCAACATTCAGGGTCTACAGAACGCTTGAGGGAGACTGCGATAGATTAGACTCCCACAGCAGAGGCAGAGGAGGCTTCTTCAGAGGCAAAGGGTATTAACAGCTGTTCAAGCTCCCTCTCCAAAAAATGACCAATAATCAAACCATTTGGGGCTAGGCTACAAATGGAAGTGGGGCTTCCCAGGTGATACGGTGGTAAAGAATCCGCCTGCCAATGTAGGAGACACAAGAGACATGGGTTGATCCCTAGGTCAGAATGATTCCCTGGAGGAGGAAATTGTAACCTGCTTCATTATTCTTGCCTAGAAAATTCTGTGGACAGAGGAGCCTAGCAGGTTACAGCCCATGGGGTCGCAGAGTCAGACACGACTGAGCGTGCACACACACACACACACACACACAAATGGAATTGTCGTCTTAGACAGGAGTTCCCAATCTTTCTGGCATCAGGGAGTGGTTTCATGGAAGACAATTTTTCCCTGGCAGAGGGTGGGGGGTGACGGATGGTTCAGGAAGTAATGAGAGAAATGAAGAAGAGCAGATGAAGCTTTGTTTGCTCAGACACAGCTCACCTCCTGCTGTGCTGCCCAGTTCCTAACAGGTAATGGACAGGTACCAGTCTGCAGCCAGGGTTAGGGACCCCTGCTCCTAGAGATTGTCACATATTATTAGCATACTAATAACAAAAATTTTGGAGGACTTCCCAGGTGGCTCAGTGGTAAAGAATCCTCCTGTAATGCGAGAGATGCAGGAGATGAGGGTTTGATCCCTGGGTCTGGAAGATCCCCTGGAGGAGGGCATGGCAACCCACTCCAGTATTCTTGCCTGGAGAATTCCATGGACAGAAGAGCCTAGCAGGCTATGGCCCACGGGATCGCAAAGAGTTGGACACAGCTTAGCCACTGAGCATTCACAACAGACATATTTACTATATTAAAATTTCTAAGAATTTCTATAATAAGAGAAAATAATGTAACTGTTAATTTTCTAAATCATTTTGTAACTCAGTTTTTCAAGTAACAACTTTTAACATATGATATATCCTTGGAAACATAGGTTTAGTTTTTGCAATGGTCTCATCAAATCAACATTTTCCAAACTGCATTCCCTGGAATACCAGTAGTTGCTTCAGAGATGAAAGAATTTTTTTTTATAGTCTGGAAAATTCTGAAGTATAAAACCCTTGCTATTTTTACTTTATTTGAACATGAATTTTATAAGCTTACTTGAAAGAAGAGTATATTTTATAATTTATAACCTATGTTTTGTGGAACCCAAATATTTCCCTGAAACTAAGCTTTATAATCACCTTAGTAATCTTGCCTGGAAAATCCCATGGATGGAGGAGCCTGGTAGGCTGCAGTCCATGGGGTCGCTAAGAGTCGGATATGACTGAGGGATTTCACTTTCACTTTTTCACTTTCATACATTGAAGAAGGAAATGGCAACCCACTCCAGTGTTCTTGCCTGGAGAATCCCAGGGACGGGGGAGCCTGGTGGGCTGCCGTCTATGGGGTCGCACAGAGTCGGACACGACTGAAGTGACTTAGCGGCAGCAATATTGAACTATAACTAAACAGATTTCAGAATTTAGACCTTATACCTTTATGTTCATTTTTATAATTAAACCTGCAAAGTATTTTTGAAAGATTAGGAATATATGCATATATATGCACATCCAAGTACACACATACACAAACAATATAACATTTACCATTGTCCCTGAACTGTGTTTGTGTCCCAGAAATCTGTAATCAGTAAATTAAAAAGGTGGGTAATCAGTGTGGATAGGGAAGTTTAGGGTTGCCATATGGAAAAGAACTAGAAAATACAGTCAGCAATCAACTGCATACCACAGATAGGTCATTTTCATTTAGAAACTTTCGCAAATAAAAAGTATGTTCTCATGATACAGATACTTTTCTCCAATTCTAAAACAGAGTATTAAAGCAAGATAAAATAAATAGAGCTAAATGAAAAAAATATAGCAGCAATTATGTTTTAAGAAATATCTTAGTTATTTTATATATTTAACCTGAATTGATACCCTCATTTGTCTTGAATATTTATTTTCATTTTCATTTTATAAAGTAGAAAACTAAAGTTACATTTGACTTAGTTGCACTAAGAGAAAGGGATGATAAAGATCATACTCCTGGTATCAATGCATTCAAATCTTGTGAACTAAGAACATTCAAGAATTTAAATACTAATGCTATATAAAAATTCTATACTAGATTCAATCCCAGAGGTGAAGCAACAAGAAAGACAGGAAGAAATAGAAAACAGTGGCATGAATCTCACTCTAGAAAAATCAAGAAAAGCCTTTAAGAGTATTCAGAGTCACTCAGATATAGTTGCTGAGAACTCTACAGGTTCAAACCTTTACTCTGTTGATAACCAGTTAACTTAGGTTACTTAAACTCTGCCTTCCTTTCTTCATCTATTAAATATGGATTATGTTTGTATGTAAACAATAAAGCAGTTATACAGATCAAATGAGTTAGTATAGAGTCTTGTTCAGTTGCTAAGTCATGTCTGACTCTTTGGGACCCCTACAACTGCAGCAGGTCATGCTTCCCTGACCTTTACTATTCCCAAAGTTTACTCAAACTCATGTCCATTGAGTCGGTGATGCCATCCAACCATCTCATCCTTTGTTGCCCCCTTCTCCTCTTGCCCTCAATCTTTTCCAGCATCAGGGTCTTTTCCAATGAGTCAAGTCTTTGCATCAGCTTCAGCATCAGTCCTTCCAAGTGATATTCAGGGTTGATTTCCTTTAGGATTCACTGGTTTGATCTCCTTGTCGTCCAAGGGACTCTCAAGAATCTTCTCCAGCACCACAATTCAAAAGTATCAGTTCTTCAGTACTCAGGCTTCTTTATTGTCCAACTCTCCCATCTGTACATGACTATGGAAAAACCACAGAGAGTCTAAATGAGATTAATTGCCAGATACACTATTCTGTATATTTTATCAGAGATATGAAGAGTGAACAAAAATATACTGATGGTGTTACTTTAGATTTTTATATAAAATATATACTTTAAGTATAAATTAAATGAACTTCAATAAAATCAAATAATTCCACTGCAGCATGAATCTCAAATAAAAGAAATGGTGAGTCATGATCACAAATGGATGAATTAGGAAGCATATCTGGGTATTTTTAAGCAAAGCTGAGTAGCTATGATTTGAAATCTGTTTTCTCCATTTTTAGATATTTCTCATGAAGAGTTTCTTTTTTTAAGCAATGCTACCCTGAAGGACTAAAGATCATTACTTATCAAGAGAAAAATTCATAAGAACAATTTGAATATAGCTAACAATTTGTTTTTTTAAATATAGCAACCTACTAAGAGAGGAGAATAGAATCTCATTCTTCACTTATGCATTATAGATGATTTGCCCTGTTGAAAGCCCCCACTATGACCACCATGGATGCAGCTATCAGAAGACAAATCATTCCTTTCACCTAGATGCATTCACTGTATCGAAATTCACAAAGAGCTATATTACATCCCAAAAAGAGGTGGAGGTGCATTTATTTCCCTTAAAATCAAGCAAAGCATCAGGAAAGAAGTTGAACTGCAGTTAGGCTTTGAGATAGACGAACATGGAGAAAGAGAGAAGTGCAGATAGAAAGATCAGCACAGGCATTACATGGAGAAAAGAAACCACAGGGGCATGTATTGCATAAAAGGAAGTACTACATAGAAGAAAAAACAAATCCTGTTTGAATTTAAAATAAAATTACATAGGAGTGTCAGAGGAAATTGTTTTGAACATTAAATTTATTTCAGTTCAGTCGCTCAGTCGTGTCTGACTCTTCGCAACCCCATGAATCGCAGCACGCCAGGCCTCCCTGTCCATCATCAACTCCTGGAGTTCACTCAGACTCACGTCCATTGAGTCAGTGATGCCATCCAGCCATCTCATCCTCTGTTGTACCCTTCTTCTCCTGCCCCCAATCCCTCCCAGAATCAGAGTCTTTTCCAATGAGTCAACTCTTCGCATGAGGTGGCCAAAGTACTGGAGTTTCAGCTTTAGCATCATTCCTTCCAAAGAAATCCCAGGGCTGATCTCCTTCAGAATGGACTGGTTGGATCTCCTTGCAGTCCAAGGGACTCTCAAGAGTCTTCTCCAACAGCACAGTTCAAAAGCATCAATTCTTTGGCGCTCAGCTTTCTTCACAGTCCAACTCTCACATCCATACATGACCACTGGAAAAACTATAGTCTTGACTAGACGGACCTTTGTTGGCAAAGTAATGTCTCTGCTTTTCAATATGCTATCTAGGTTGGTCATAACTTTCCTTCCAAGGAGTAAGCGTCTTTTGATTTCATGGCTGCAATCACCATCTGCAGTGATTTTGGAGCCCCAAAAAATAAAGTCAGCCATTGTTTCCACTGTTTGCCCATCTATTTCCTATGAAGTGATGGGACCGGATGCCATGATCTTCGTTTTCTGAATGTTGAGTTTTAAGCCAACTTTTTCACTCTCCACTTTCACTTTCATCAAGAGGCTTTTTAGTTCCTCTTCACTTTCTGCCATAAGGGTGGTGTCATCTGCATATCTGAGGTTATTGATATTTCTTCCGGCAATCTTAATTCCAGCTTGTGCTTCTTCCAGCCCAGCGTTTCTCATGATGTACTCTGCATAGAAGTTAAAAAAATGGGGTGACAATATACAGCCTTGACGTACTCCTTTTCCTATTTGGAACCAGTCTGTTGTTCCATGTCCAGTTCTAACTGTTGCTTCCTGACCTGCGTACAAAGTTCTCAAGAGGCAGGTCAGGTGGTCTGGTATTCCCATCTCTTGAAGAATTTTCCACAGTTTATTGTGATCTACATAGTCAAAGGCTTTGGCAGAGTCAATAAAGCAGAAATAGATGTTTTTCTGGAACTCTCTTCCTTTTTCCATGATCCAGAGGATTTTGGCAATTTGATCTCTGGTTCCTCTGCCTTTTCTAAAACCAGCTTGAACATCAGGAAGTTCACAGTTCATGTATTGCTGAAGCCTGGCTTGGAGAAGTTTGAGCATTACTTTACTAGCATGTGAGATGAGTGCAATTGTGCGGTGGTTTGAGCATTCTTTGGCATTGCCTTTCTTTGGGATTGGAATGAAAACTGACCTTTTCCGGTCCTGTGGCCACTGGTGAGTTTTCCACATTTGCTGGCATATTGAGTGCAGCACTTTCACAGCATCATCTTTCAGGATTTGAAATAGCTCAACTGGAATGCCATCACCTCCACTAGATTCGTTCATAGTGATGCTTTGTAAGGCCCACTTGACTTCACATTCCAGGATGTCTGGCTCTAGGTCAGTGATAACACCATTATGATTATTTTGGTCATGAAGATCCTTTTTGTATAGTTCTTCTGTGTATTTCTGCCACCTCTTCTTAATATCTTCTGCTTCTGTTAGGTCCATATCATTTCTGTCCTTTATTGAGCCCATCTTTGCATAAAATGTTCCCTTGGTATCTCTGATTTTCTTGAAGAGATCTCTAATCTTTCCCATTCTGTTGTTTTCCTCTATTTCTTTGCATTGATCGCTGAGGAAGGCTTTCTTATATCTTCTTGCTATTCTTTGGAACTCTGCATTCAGAGGCTTATATCTTTCCTTTTCTCCTTTGCTTTTCGCTTCTCTTCTTTTCACAGCTATTTGTAAGGCCTCCTCAGATAGCCATTTTGCTTTTTTGCATTTCTTTTCCATGGGGATGGTCTTGATCCCTGTCTCTTGTACAGTGTCACGAACCTCCATCCATAGTTCATCAGGCACTCTATCTATCAGATCTAGTCCCTTAAATCTATTTCTCACTTCTTCTGTATAATCATAAGGGATTTGATTTAGGTCATCCCTGAATGGTCTAGTGGTTTTCCCTACTTTCTTCAATTTCAGTCTGAATTTGGCAATAAAGAGTTCATGATCTGAGCCAACAGTCAGCTCCTGCTCTTGTTTTTGTTGACCATATAGAGCTTCTCTATCTTTGGCTGCAAAGAATATAATCAATCTGGTTTCGGTGTTGACCATCTGGTGATGTCCATGTGTAGAGTCTTCTCTTGTGTTTTTGGGAGAGGGTGTTTGCTATGACCAGTGCATTTTCTTGGCAAAACTCTCTTAGTCTTTGCCCTGCTTCATTCCATATTCCAAGGCCAAATTTGCCTGTTACTCCAGGTGTTTCTTGACTTCCTACTTTTGCATTCCAGGCCCCTATAATGAAAAGGACATCTTTTTTGGGTGTTCGTTCTAAAAGGTCTTGTAGGTCTTCATAGAACCGTTCAACTTCAGCTTCTTCAGCATTACTGGTTGGGGCATAGACTTGGATTACTTTGATATTGAATGGTTTGCCTTGGAAACAAACAGAGATCATAATGGTTTGCCTTGGAAACAAACAGAGATCATTCTGTCGTTTTTGAGATTGCATCCAAGTACTGCATTTCAGACTCTTTTGTTGACCACGATGGCTACTCCATTTCTTCTGAGGGATTCCTGCCTGCAGTAGTAGATATAATGGTCACCTCAGTTAAATTCACCCATTCCAGTCCATTTGAGTTCGCTGATTCCTAGAATGTCAACGTTCACTCTTGCCATCTCCTATTTGGCCACTTCCAATTTGCCTTCATTCATGGACCTAACATTCCAGCTTCCTATGCAATATTGCTCTTTACTGTATCAGACCTTGCTTCTATCACCAGTCACATCCACAACTGGGTATTGTTTTTGCTTTGGCTCCAACCCTTCATTCTTTCTGGAGTTATTTCTCCACTGATCTCCAGTAGCATATTGGACACCTACCGACCTGGGGAGTTCCTCTTTCAGTATCCTATCATTTTGCCTTTTCATACTGTTCATGGGGTTCTCAAGGCAAGAATACTTTGCCATTCCCTTCTCCAGTGGACCACATTCTGTCAGACCTCTCCACCATGACCTCCCCGTCTTGGGTGGCCCCACGGGCATGGCTTAGTTTCATTGAATTATACAAGCCTGTGGTCCCTGTGATTAGATTGACTAGTTTTCTGTGATTATGGTTTCAGTGTGTCTGCCCTCTGATGCCCTCTTGCTACACCTACCGTCTTACCTGGGTTTCTCTTACCTTGGAAGTGGGTATCTCTTCACGGCTGCTCCAGCAAAGTGCAGCCGCTGCTCCTTACCTTGGATGAGGGGTATCTCCTCACCACCGCCCCTCCTGACCTTGAACGCGGAATAGCTCCTCTAGGCCCTCCTGCACCTGCGCAGCCACCGCTCCTTGCACGTGGGGTTGCTCCTCCAGGCCTCTGCCCCTGGCCTCGGGCGGGGGATAGCTCCTCTCGGCCGTTCCTGCACCTTTACAGCCATCGCAGCCTGCTGTTCAAATTTTCTTAGACAACTCCAAAAACAGGAGGTACAAGCAGAAAACCTGGTTAATCTTGTCCCTTAAAATCTGTATTTTAATCACTTTAAAATGAGTTTGACTTCTGTTTATAGGAGGATGGAGGGAATGGAGTCATTAACCTTTAGCTTCAATGGTCTGAGAACTAAGTGCATTGAGTTAGTAAGGCATGATTTGTATATAATTAGTGGAGGCAAATATTTCATTTGATCTAAAATATTTATAAATTATAATTATGGTTTGTAGTCAATAACAATGAGAAAAATATGAATTAATGACAAAGTAGGAGAACATTGAGAATTCTGTTCCATTATTAATATCTAATCACTCTTTACTGATTACTCTGATTGCAAACACTTGAACTTTTCTTTAAACTAGGCCATTTCTTTCCAGGTATTATGTCATTTTGACAGACACTGAGAAGTTTTACATATTGCTGCTCTCATGCTTACTCTGTGGAATGAGTTGGAGATGATTATGGAGACCAATAGAAAGTTAAAATCAAAGGATTTTCACTTCATTTTGAAAGCCTGAATAGTGTCATGGGTCCTCATTATATTGCAGGAACTTATCTTCCACTAGTTTTAAAAAAATGGAACACATTATTATTATGAATAACACTCTGAACAGAGATTTCTTTAAAATGCATAAAAATAGCATGGGAACAGAATTTGCATACATAAAATAAAATGAGAGGAATATAAAAATGTGACAACACAAGTACACAAATATAAAAGTATCCAAAAGTATAGCTGTCTACTCTGCTTCTTCAGCCCTTGCAAACATGTATGAGAGGAACCAAGTAAAATTATCATAAGTGACTACCAATTATATAATTGTATACAAATAAAACCTTCTAATATTACAGAATTTTCATGAGGGCAGTCTCAAGAATCCTTGATGATTTTACATACACACTCACACACACATTCATACCCTGTGCTCTTATCTTTCTCTTCCTCCTCTTCCAAAGCCAAAGATAATGTATTAGTTTTCTGTTGCTCTTATAACATTACCACAAACCTGGAGACTAAAACACATCACTAATATCTATCGTAAAGCTCAGAAGTCCAAAATGGGTTTCAACCTGTGTAAAATTCAGGTGTTGGCCCAAATGTCTTTTTTGGGAGGCTCCAGGGATTCATTTCCTAAGTTTTTAGAGCTTCGAGAGCCTTCTCACATTCCTGAACTTGCAGTCGCTCCCCATCATGAAAGCCAGCAACTGCATCTCTGCCTTCTGCTTCCATCAGTACATCTCCTTCTAGACTGCCTTGCCTTGTTTGCTTACAAAGACCATGTGGTTACACTGGACCTACTGAGATCATTCAAGACAATCTCCCTATCTCAAAATTCATCATTTAATCATATCTGCAATGTAAAGTAACATCCTCACAAGTGCTGAATACAAGATGTGGACATCTTTGGGGATCATTATGACACCTACTAGAGCTCTGACAGAGAGCTTTACCATTCTGCCCTCTACTTCTTTAACTCCTAATGCCTTCCTTAAAATAACTCAATTGGACTTTTGCCTCAACCAGCGACCGGTCTTATGTTGTTCTTATCCAGATCATAAGAAAAGCCTGAGCTAAATGTTCTAAGCAGGTTCTTACCTTCTCTGACTACACTCTTACACTTTTGTTTGCTGTCTCTTCCCTTTTCCTTAAACTTTCTTTCCCTGGGGCTCCCATGCTGCCCTTTTCTTTTTCCTCCAAATTTTTCATTGATCTTCCATAATTTGTTTGTTTGTTTGTTTTCCATGAACTCCTCTTCTTTCTCTCAATGCTGGCTGTTTTCCTTTACTTTGTCCTAACTCTACCTGTTTTCATCAGCTCTCATGACCTTATCTATGTGCAAGACTTCTATAGAGATCAGTTCCAAGTCTCTTTCATTTATACCATTCTCCTAAACTGTGTAATCAAGCCACATGTCCATTTAGATGGTGGAAGAGAACTTTAAAACCAACATGTCCAATGTAGATAATCATTTAAGGGAGCCAAGCCACAACTCTTCCCCTGCAACCCTCTCCTCCCCTCTTCTTTTTTGGACTAACAGAAAAAACCCAGAAAGTATGGAATCATTCTTGATTCCATACTTCTTTGTCACCAACCCAGAAAGTATGGAATCATTCTTGACATATCTCTCTCCTTTTAAGACTTATGTGTAATCCTACCACATAAGCATCAAATCCTCCTGTTTTAATTTCTTAATATTTCTTCGATCTAGTCCATCTGCATCATATTCTTAGTCACTGCCTTACTTCTGGTCATAGTTACCTATTTTATTTGTTGATTTCACATGTTCATACCTAGTCCTTTGTCTCCAGCTTTAGCTCCGAGTAATCCCAGCCTTCACACGGTTACCAAAACAATCTAAGTAAATATGATTATCACAATACTAATTAAAATTTTTCAGCAACTTCTTAATCCAGTTTCTTGGGCACATGGACTATTTCCCTTTTCATACTTCCCAGCTGCACTACCCTCAATGCTTTTCCATAATTATTTTTCTCTTAATTCCACTTTCCAAAATGTTCTGAAATTTAAATGAGGAAATATCAGAAAAGCAGACAGTATAGTTTCTAGAATACAGTAAACATTCTGCTGCTGCTGCTGCTGCTAAGTCTCTTCAGTCGTGTCCGACTCTGTGTGACCCCATAGATGGCAGCCCACCAGGCTCCTCCATCCCTGGGATTCTCCAGGCAAGAACACTGGAGTGGGTTGCCATTTCCTTCTCCAATGCATGAAAGTGAAAAGTGAAAGTGAAGTCACTCAGTCATGTCCGACTCTTGGCGACCCCATGGACTGTGGCCCACCAGGCTCCTCCATCCATGGGATTTTCCAGGCAAGAGTACTGGAGTGGGGTGCCATCACCTTCTCCAACAGTAAACATTCATTGAACATTAACTCCCTGTTTTCTCCTTTTCCTCCTCCTCTGACTAGAAGTTTGCATATAACTCTCTTGATCACTTAATGTTAAAGGTTCAACAAGTTAAATTTTGATTTAGTGGCAATCTATTCATCAGGGTCAATTCAGTACATTCCTCCTCCTTTGGGTTTTATGAACAACATACTTCATTCCTAGGAATAGAACACCAATGAAACTTTCTACCAACTACTTAAAAATAAAGTTCCATATTATTAACATATCATATTCCTTGGCTAATTCGGATAAACATCTTTTTTTCTGTTCCTTTTAATTTCAGTCAGATGATCTATAGCAGAATCCCTGACATAACACAGAGCAGCACCATATACAAACATTATCACACGACCATGTGAAAAGGGATTTCTACTCACAGAAGTTTTTTTTTTTTTTTCTTTTTAAAAAATTTACTCTTAAAAGATTCCATCACCTTCAAAACAGGACATTTTGTTTCTTACATGGCCTTTGGAATCTCTGCAACCCACAGGTTGAACTTTTACATCATCTCACTTCTGGTCTTTTCTCATCCCCTTCATCATCAGCATTCTGATTCACTCACAGCCTGGCACCTGTTCTCAACTCAGCAACCAGAATGCTCCTCTTAAAGCATAAATGTACACTTCTTTATCTTTCTGCTTCTGAACTCTCTCTCTGAATAAAAGTGTGGTTTTCACACAACCTGCCAGGATTGACAAGATCCAACCTCTGGTCACGTCTACTCCTATTTTTGCTCCCACACTCTTTGTGGCAGCCCTTCCGTCCTCCTCACTTTTCCTCACACAGGCCAAGCGCCCTGGATGAGTGCATTTCTCCTCTCTCTTCTGCTCAAGGGATCAGTTCCTGTCCTCCTTCAGGTCTTTGCTTGAGTATCACTTTTCAACCATCCTTCTCCAACCGCTCTGTTAAAAGCTGAAACTTCATATTTTTATCGCCTGCTTCACCTTTCTCCCTAACACTTCCATTTTATTCCAAAATATATATCTCTGTCTTCTCCTTATTAGACAATGAGACTAGGAGGATAGGGGACTTTGTCATTTTTATTCACTGTATTATTAATGAGCACCCCAAAAAGTGCCTGACACATAGTTGGTTTTGAGTGAGTATTAGGGAAATAAATTTCTGTGATATTCCGTAGAGACTTAGTTTTCACTTTCACTTGACATTAAGCTTTTCAATTTATTTTTGGTTATTGTGATAGGCATGGGAAGTTTATCAGGACAGCACAGATAAATCTAATGGGAAGGAAATAAGCTTCATACTTCATATTTTTGCCCAGAGCTGTTCTTCAATGACATTGTCCTGATAGTATAATCTAGGGATTCAGTACCAGATTTCAAAAATAAAATTAAAAGACATCAGATCAGTTTCATGGGTGCATTAACATTTATGGGACAAAGGTCCATAAAAGAAAGGGTATTTCATACTCCTAGTCACACAGAGATGAACAATGATTTTTCAGAGATCTTGATAGTGTATGAATTACAATATGTTGAGCCAGTATGGTAGTAAAAACTTGCTACAGGGACTTCCCATAAGGGATGATAATCAAGTTATAGGTTTTAAGATGTTTGACAACTTATGTCTACATGAAAAGGAAAAAAAAAGATCTCTTTGGATATTAAATATCTCTGTGAATATTCATAAAGCAAAATATTTAAAATTTTGTGTATGAATTCTTCTCTCTATAAAACTATTCTTAAGTTATAGGATAGGACTTTTTTCTGCATGAACTATACCAAATACTTACGTAGTTGTTGATGTTGTTGTTGTTCAGTCACTAAGTCATGTCCAACTCTTTGCAACCAAATGGACTGTAACACGCCAGGCTCCTCTGTCCTTCACTACCTCCTGGAATTTGCTCAAATTCATGTCCATTGTGTTGGTGATGCTCTCTAGCCATCTCCTCCTCTGCCAGCCGCCTCTCTTTCAATTCTTCCCAGCGTCAGGGTCTTTTCCAGTGCATCGACTCTTCGCATCAGGGGGCCAAAATACAGGAGCTTCAGCTTAAGGAATGGTCCTTCCAATGAATATTCAGGATTGATTTCCTATAGGATTGATTGGTTTAATCTCCTTGCAGTCCAAGGGACTCTCAAGAGTCTTCTCCAGCACCACAATTGAAAAGCATCAATCCTTTGGCACTCAGCCTTCTTTATGATCCAACTCTCACATCCATACTTGACTATTGGAAAAACCAGTAGTTTTTGACTTTTGTTGGCAAGACCTTTGTTGGCAAAGTGATATCACTGCTTTTTAATACACTGTCTACGTTTGTCAGAGCTTTCCTTCCAAGGGGCATGCGTCTTTTAATTTCATGGCTGCAGTCACCATCTGCAGTGATTTTGGAGCCCAGGAAAATAAAATATATCACTGTTTCCACTTTTTCCCCTTCTATTTGCCACAACGTGATGGGACTGGATGCCATGATCTTAAGATTTTTTTTTTTTAATACTGAGTTTTAAGCCAGCTGTTTCACTCTCCACTTTTAATAATGCTCACATACCATCACTAATAATCAATTTTCATATAATTTCCCCTGTAGTACTCATTCAATATGTTATTTGAAAGTGTTACTCAAAAATACCACATAGGATATATTAATCATCAGTCAATCCTAACTACTTATGTGTGTGCCTTCACCATTTAATGGTATATTTTTATTTCTCAAAATCAAAGGGTTCTAGGTAAACTAACATCTGAGAAAAATGAAACCCCTACCCTTTAAAGTATTGTTAACTGGCAAAATGTAATTAAATTAGTACTTAGTATTTTTAGTTAGTAAAGAACCATATTCAAATAAATTTGAGACCAAAAAGAAGCTATAAAATGATTAAAGTAGCTTTTATAGGTCACTTAACAAGACATGGGAAATTTTTAGTCCTTTCATCTTTTAATAAAATATAAAATATTAATTCTCTCTAGTTAAGAATCTATAAAATTTCCTAAGTACAGTGGATGAAAAAAAATATTTATAGGTGCTGCCTTCAACAATTCTTTTTCATTTTTTTCTAAATCTGTAGCTTAAACTAATCAGATGTATGTAACAACATGCTTCTGCAAAATTATAGTAACTGTAAGACTTCCCATGGGGACACACTCACCTAAATGTTCAACTCTATTATAGATTTACAGATGATTCTTTTATCACATTACCTTCACAAAAGTATGCAAATAATGCCTAAATGGTTTATTGAATTCAAACCCCATTGCTGAAAAAGCTAGAGTTAAGTATTAAATGGAAAAATTTGTAATGAAGTAAATATTGTTTCAGTTCTATTTCCTTGGCTCCAAATATATATTTAGAATCAAGGGATAGAGTTTAGTCAAGTTTGGTAGTTTTAGAAAAACAATATATTTTATGTGTTCATAATCCCACCTCCAGCTTTCTTTTTCCACAGGTGTACCTTTAGGGATTAGACAGGTTTAAGGACATTTCTGTTACCTTTAGGTCTTCTCTAATCCAAGTTTGCAGTTCTATGGGTTGTTGATAAGTAAGCCATACAGATGTGCTAGAGGTTAAGAGGAGATCAGTTCAGTTCAGTCACTCAGTTGTGTCTGACTCTTTGTGACCCCATGAATCGCAGCACGCCAGGCCTCCCTGTCCATCACTAACTCCCGGAGTTCACCCAGACTCATGTCCATCGAGTCAGTGATGCCATCCAGCTATCTCATCCTCTGTCGTCCCCTTCTCCTCCTGACCCCAATCCCTCCCAGCATCAGAGTCTTTTCCAATTAGTCAACTCTTCGCATGAGGTGGCCAAAGTACTGGAGTTTCAGCTTTAGCATCATCCCTTCCAAAGAAATCCCAGGGCTGATCACCTTCAGAATGGACTGGTTGGACCTCTTTGCAGTCCAAGGGACTCTCAAGAGTCTTCTCCAACACCACAGTTCAAAAGCATCAATTCTTCAGCGCTCAGCTTTCTTCACAGTCCAACTCTCACATCCATACATGACCACTGGAAAAACTATAGTCTTGACTAGACGGACCTTTGTTGGCAAAGTAATGTCTCTGCTTTTCAATATGCTATCTAGGTTGGTCATAAGTTTCCTTCCAAGGAGTAAGCCTCTTTTAATTTCATGGCTGCAGTCACCATCTGCAGTGATTTTGGAGCCCAAAAAAATAAAGTCTGACACTGTTTCCACTGTTTCCCCATCTATTTCCTATGAAGTGATGGGACCGGATGCCATGATCTTCGTTTTCTGAATGTTGAGCTTTAAGCCAACTTTTTCACTCTCCTCCTTTACTTTCATCAAGAGGCTTTTTAGTTCCTCTTCACTTTCTGCCATAAGGGCATATAAGGAGATAATACCTTGCAATATACAATCCTTTCAAAATATTTAGTTTTGAAAAACTATAAATTTAGTGAAAATCTAAGCAAAATGTGGACACTAGTAAATGACGTTGAATATGACAGCAGATTTGAAAAACATTTTCTGTTGATTATACAGACATTTTTAGAAACTATTTTCCCTATGAATATGACTGTCAAGTATATATTAATACATCTATATGTATATATACAGAGATAGATTATTTTACTAGATTATAGATAGTAATCTCAGTTTCTTTTAATATCCATATCCATATCATTTTAATATCCATATTTCATAACTAGGAATAGATAGCTCTGACATACCTTGGTCAACCACCAACATTTGTCTTTTGCCTGTACTTTGATGCCACAGTATCCAAAGAGGTGCTGAAGGAAGAAGGTTAAGCCTAACTCAACAACATGATTATTGCCTTATATGCCATGAAATATGAATTAAAAACAAAAAGAAAAATTTAAAGAGCTCTGCCATCACTTTCTATCCTCATTCCTTCTCTAGCTGCTATAAAACAGTACAGATATAGTAAAAGCCAATGGAGTCCCATCTCATCAGTGAGACCCTGGAAATACTGGCAGATTTTCAGCTAGTAAAGAATCTGCCTGCAATTTGGGAGACCTGGGTTCGATCCCCGGGTTGGGAAGATCCCCTGGAGAAGGGAAAGCCTACCCACTCTAGTATTCTGGCCTGGAGAATTCCATGGACTGTATAATCCATGGGGTTGCAAAGAGTCAGACACAACTGAGAGACTTTCACTGTCATGGGTAAAAGATGCTAAAATTCCTCAGCGCTTGCCCACACATACCCTTACAAAACCTCAATTCTAGCACTGTTATTTAACTTATATACTATTTCTTCTCCTATAAATCCACAACTTCGTTAAAAAAAAAAAAGTAAAAATGTTAGTCACTCAGTTATGTCTGTCTCTTTGCGACTCCATGGACTGTAGCTTGCCAGGCTCCTCTGTCCATGGAATTTTCCAGGCAAGAATACTGGAGTAAGTATCCATTCCCTTCTCCAGGGGATCTTCCTGACCCAGGGATCAAACTTGGGTTTTCTGCATTGCAGGCGAATTCTTTACCATCTGAGCCACCAACAAATCCTGAACGTTATGGCTGTTAAAAGATGCAAATTAAAAACTAGTGAAGCTTTTTTGTTGCTGTCGTCCCTTTCTGGCGTTCAAGATGTTGAAGTGAGTTCGTGGTGGGTCCTCTGGTGCGAAATTCCAGACTTCTTGGGTCTTCCGCTTGGAGCCCTGATCAACTGTGCTGACAACATAGGAGCCAAAAATCTGTATATCATCTCAGTGAAGGGGATCAAGGGACGACTGAATAGACTTCCTGCTGCTGGTGTGGGTGACATGGTGATGGCCACAGTCAAGAAAGGCAAAGCAGAGCTCAGAAAGAAGGTACATCCAGTGGTGGTAATTCGACAATGAAAGTCATACCATAGAAAAGATGGTTTGTTTCTTTATTTTGAAGATAATGCTGGGGTCATAGTAAACAATAAAGGGGAAATGAAAGATTTTGCCATCACAGGACCAGTTGTAAAGGAATGTGCTGAGTTGTGGTCCAGGATTCCTTCCAATGCTGGCAGCACTGCATGATTCTTTGGTGTATTTGTAAAAAAAAAATCATTTGCTCCCCCCACCAAAAAAATTAGTAAATATCTTTTGTACTGTTTAAATAGAGGGATTGAGGTCCTACAGTAAGAAATAAAAAGCAAAGTCAAGCTAAATATTTAAAGGAGAATCTCATATGGAGAGATTTACAAAGTGTAGGCAGAATGTAGGGAAGTCATAGGTTAGTGCAGTAACCAGGGGCTACAGCACTAACAAAACACCTGCCCCACCCCCACCCTTAGGCCTGAGAGAGCTGGAAGAGGACAAGTACCAGAACCAGGTGAGACAGAAAGAGGTCTGTGAGGCACGGCCACCAGAAGGGGTAATTGCCTGTGATGAAGGGATGCTGACAGCCTCAGACAGACCTATGGCGTGTGACTGTGGCAGAAACTCCAAACAAAACAGGACAACATTGGTCTGAGAGAATGTACAATCTCTAAAAATATGAAAGATTTAATTGATGAACATAGTTTTTTTTTTTTTTAAGAAAAAGTTGAATGCATTGAATGTATTCAAAAATTCAGTAAAAAATAATAAAAAATGAGAAAGAAACTCTTCGAAGAGCAGATAGTACATATAAAGTATTGTACAGGCCTCACTGAGGTGGCTCAGTGGTTAAAAAAAAAAAAATCTGCCTGCCAATGCAGGAGACCCAGGTTCAATCCCTAGGTTGGGAAGATCCCCTGGAGAAGGAAGTGGCAGCCCACTCCAGTATTCTTGCCAGGATAATCCCATGGCCAAAGGAGCCTGGCAGGCTACAGTCCGTGAGGTTGCAAAGGGTCGGACACAACTGGACACACACACACCACCCATTGCACAGGCCTAAATCAGACCACAGTAGATATAGCTAATATTTACTGAGGGTTTTTTAGGGTCAACCATATTCTGTCAGGCACATTTAACGTGTCGTCTCACATTATATAACATTCCAAAGAAGTAGAGGATTATTTTTCCCATTTTACACAAAGGAAACCAGTTTGGAGACTTTAAGTAGTTGTCCAGTCCACACAGCAAGCAAATTGTGGAGGCAGGAATTGAACTTAGCTCTGACACCCAAATCCTATTCATTTCATAACAATATTATTGCATTATTATCCTTTAATTTTATGAAGTTAGATCTATCATACTTAGTAAGGACAATACTTATATTCTCAAATGAAATATATGTAAATGATAAATATATGGCATTTTAGATTTATAAAATGTCTTAATTCTTAGATCCTTCAAAAGGTATCATCCACTATTTAAATCATATTCCCAGTTTTAATAGCTTTCCTTGGGCATATTATATGCTCACCGAGCTAATACACTGACACTCAGCTATGCCAAAATATAGAATCCACCAAAATATCTAAAAATACTTTGGAGAATGGAAAAAATAAGAGATTTTTATTTAGAACAGTACATGAACTATTTTTGTGCTTTATTTCTTTAATTATCTTAAAAATTTTACATATCAAAATATGACATGCTATAATCCATCAGTTGACATAATACAGCATAGTAAATCATGATGTAATAGATCATTTGCCATGGCTCAGTGCTTCCAATAATGATGTAATATAAATGTATATGAAAGCAGGCTTAATACATGTATTTCTAAAATTCAGCTCTCTTCTTCAAGAATGGAAACACACTAAATATTAAGCACTGCTATTAAAATGTTTTCCTTCTTTTACAGAAAAGCCCAGTATAATATTCTAAAGAACATTTTTAGTTATATAATAGGATTTTAATCATTAGGCTTTGTAGAGACTTCAAACGTATGCCCTTCATACATCTTAATCTTTCATATATAATAATAAAAATCTATGATCTATGAATAATTGGACTGGCTACGTATAATCAACCCTCAATTATCATTTCAGAGGCAAGAAAGAAATCACATAGACAAATGAAATTCTCAGATAAAACAAGAATGAGAGAATGATGAAGTTTAGAGCTGAAGAGACCTCAGAGATCAGCTACTCCAGCCCCCTTATTTTACAAATGAATAAACTGAGCCCCTTGAAACCAGAGGTTTTTAAAAGGTCACAAAACAAGGTTATTTGAAAGTCAAGGACCAGTAAGTCTTCTGGCTCAGGATCTTTTCACAGTCCTACATTGATATACTTCCCTGGTAGCTCAGATGATAAAGAAATTTGCCTGCAATGCAGGAGACCTAGTTTGGATCCCTGAGATGGGAAGATCCCTGGAGAAAGGAATTGCAACCCACTCCAGTATTCTTGCCTGGAGAATTCCGTGGAAAAAGAGCCAGGCAGGCTACTGTCCATGGAGTCACAAAGAGTTGGACATGACTGATTGACTAACACACACACACACACACACACACACACTGGTATACATCAGTGGTTCAGTGTTTCCTTTCTGATTCTTTTCCCTCATAGTTTATTACAAAGTACTGAGTATGGTTCTATGTGCTCTCTCTCTCTTTCTGTGTGTGTATATATATACATACATACACAGATATATCTAGATCCATCCATGTTGCTACAAATGGAATGATTTCATTCTTTTTTTATGGATGAGTAATATCCTGTTGCATGTATGTATGTGTGTGTGGCGCTATATATATATATATATCTCTAAATATTTGTATGGAAGGAAATCAGTCCTGAATATTCCTTGTAAGGACTGATGCTGAAGCTGAAACTCCAAGACTTTGGCCACCTGATGCAAAGAACTGACTCATTAGAAAAGACCCTGATGCTGGGAAAGATTGAAGGCAGGAGGAGAAGGGGACAACAGAGGACGAGATGGTTGGATGGCATCATTGACTCAATGGACATGAGTTTGAGTAAACTCTGGGAGTTGGTGATGGACAGGGAGGCCTGGCGTGCTGCAGTTCATGGGGTCTCAGAGTCGGACACGACTGAGAAACTGAACTGAACTGATGAACAGGTTTGTTCAGAGCACTGAAAGAGGCATTTATCTTAGGAATGAAGATCTTGCTCTCATGCCCTTTTAGGGGTAGGGTGAATTTGGTGGCAACTTTTATTTTTATCCAATTTCTAGCATTTTCCCTGTAAAGCAGGAATCACAACCATTTTCTGAGTGTAAGTATTGATGTGGTTGACTAAAATGTTTGAAAGAAGAAAAGCTTCCAAGTAGGTATAATCCATAGACAAGAGAGCCAATTGAAGAAAGGCCCTCCAGACAGCATGAGGATCACTTGAGGTGGAAATCATGGATCTGCAGTGGTTGGGTGCATGCACGCTAGGTCGCTCAATCATTTCCAACTCTGTGCAATCCCATGGACTGTAGTCCACCAGGCTCTTCTGTCTGAGTGATTCTCCAGGCAAGAATACTCGAGTGGGTTGCCATGCTCTCCTCCAGGGGATCTTCCCAACCCAGGGATCAAACCCATGTCTCTTATGTCTCCTGCATTAGCAGGCAGGTTCTCTACCCTAGCACCATCTGGAAAACCCCCGCAGTGGTTGTTCAGTGTGATTTCCTCCCATCAGCACTCAGCATCCCTGGTGTAGCTGAGGGAAATACCAACATTGGATTGATATAAAGTTAGAATTTTGAACAGCAAACAGAAATGGGAAGGGAGGTAACTGACAAGAGAGTGATTGAAGTGATAGGTTGTAGACTACCTTGGATAGTAGAGCAAATTAAGGCAGGACTGTTTAATTCTAAGGAAAAAAACAAGAGGGGTCAAGGTACTGGAAATCTTCACTTTGCTGAAGTACAATTATAAAAAGAAATTTATAAAAAGAAATTTAGTCAGACCATTGACACTCCGGCTTATAAATAATTTTGATCTCTAGAAGCAACATCTGGTAAAAATACACAGCTCTGCAAGAATAATCTTAGGATCTGGTGACATCAGCCTAAGGCACAAACTGCGTAAGTCAAAGACACATTCAATCAAAAGAATGAGATGACAAGCCATAGAAGAGGGGAAAACATTTATAAAAGACACATCTGATAGGGGACTGTTATCTAAAATATACAAAGAACTCTTAAAATTCAACAATAAGCAAACACACAACCAAATTAAAAAATGGACTAAAGACCTTAACAGACAATTCACCAAAGAAGATGAACAGATTCACATCATAAGCCATCAGGTAAAAGTACATTAAAACCAAGATAAAACTACACACCTATCAGAATAGTGAAAATCCTGAACACTGAAAACACTAAATGCTGACAAGGATGTGGAACAAGAGGAAATCTCATTCATTGGTAATGGAAATGCAAAATGGTGCAGTCACTTTGGTAGACATTTTGGTGATTTCTCAGAAAACTAAAACTCTTAACAAATGATTCAGCAGTCTTTCTCCTTGGTATTTACTCAAAGGAGTTAAAAACTTATGTCCATACAAAAACCTACAAATGAATGCTTATTGCAGATTTATTCATAATTGCCGAATCTTGTAAGCAACTAAGATGTCCTCTAGTAGTCAAATTGATAAACTGTGGTATATCCAGACAATGGAATATTATTCAGCACTAAGAAAAAAAAAAAAAGAGCTATCAAGTCTTGAAAGAATTTTAATGCATACTACTAAATAAAACATACCAATATGAAAAGGCTACCCACCATAAGATTCCAATTGTATGATGCTCTGGAAATCACAAACTATGGAGATAGCAAAAAGATCACTGGTTGCCAGTGGTGGAGAAGGATGAATTGGTAAAGCACAGAGGATTTCTAGGGCAGTGAAACGTTCCTGTACAATACGGTAATGGTTTGCTTCATTTAGTTGCTAGTTCAGTTCAGTTCAGTCGCTCAGTCATGTCCAACTCTTTACGACCCCATGAATTGCAGCATGCCAGGCCTCCCTGTCCATCACCATCTCCCGGAGTTCACTCAGACTTACGTCCATTGAGTCAGTGATGCCATCCAGCCATCTCATCCTCTGTCATCCCCTTCTCCTCCTGCCCCCAATCCCTCCCAGCATCAGAGTCTTTTCCAATGAGTTAACTCTTCACATGAAGTGGCCAAAGTACTAAGTCATGTCCAAATTCTTTGTGGCCCCATGGACTATAGCCTTCCAGGGTCCTCTGTCCATGGGATTTCCCAGGCAAGAATACTAGAGTGTGTTGCCATTTCCTTTTCCAGGGGATCTTCCCAACCCAGGGATCAAGCATTAGCAGGAGGATTCTTTGTCCCTGAGCCACCAGAGAAACTATAATGGCAGATACACATAGACACTACTGTATTGGTGGATACATATAATTATACTTCAGTTCAAGTTCATAGAATTTATAACAGCAACAGTGAATCCAAATGTAAAATCTGGAGTTGGAGTGATTATATTGATGCATAATACAGGTTCATCAATTGTAACAATTATGCCTCTTGGTGGAGGATGTTTATAATGGAGGAAGCTATATGTATGTGAGGGCAGAGAATATATGGAAATCTGTATACCTTCCTCTCAATATGTCTATGAACCAAAAACTGCTCTAAATAAAGTCATGCAAAAGAAACCAAAACACACTCAGCGTGTCATCCCTATTATATGAAATAAGGCAGTCTTTGGAAAACTATTAAATCATAATTTTTAGAAGGGCCCCAAATGATATGACATATCCATCATATTATAAGGTTCAAAATTATAAGATTTAAAGTATCTTCTGCTGTTGTTCAGTCACTCAGACATGTCTGACTCTTTGTGACCTCATGGACTGCAGCATGGCAGGCTTCCCTGTCCTTCACTATCTCCCTGAGTTTGCTGAAATTCATGTCCATTGAGTCAATGATGCCATCCAACCATCTCATCCTCTGTCATCCCCTTCTCCTTCTGCCTTCAATATTTCAAAGCATCGGGGTCTTTTCCTCTTAGTATCAGGTAGCCAAAGTACTGGAGCTTCAGCTTCAGCATTAGTCCTTCCAATCAATATTCAGGGTTGATTTCCTTTAGGATTGACTAGTTTGATTTTCTTGCTGTCCAAAGGACTCTCAAGAATCTTCTCTAATACTACAGTTGAAAAGGATCAATTCTTCAGTGCTCAACCTTCTTCATGGTCCAACTCGCACATCTGTACATGACTAATGGAAAAACCATAGCTTAGACTATACAGACCTTTGTTGGCCAAGTGATGCCTCTGCTTTTTAATATGGCTTGTCATAACTTTTCTTCCAAGGAGCAAGCATCTTTTAATTTCATGGCTGCAATCACCATCCACAGTGATTTTGGAGCCCAAGAAAAGTCTGTTGCTGTTTCCATTGTTTCCCCATCTATTTGCCATGAAGTGATGGGACTGTATGCCATGATCTTAGTTTTTTGAATGTTGAATTTTAAGCCAGTTTTTTCACTGTCCTCTTTCACCGTCATCAGGAGGCTCTTTAGTTCCTCTTCACTTTCTGCCATAAGGATGATATCATCAGCAGACCTGAACTTATTGATATTTCTCTCAACAATCTTGATTCTAGCTTGTGGATTCATTCAGCTCAGCATTTCACATCTACGTATAAGTTATATAAGCAGGGTGACAACATACAGCCTTGACATACTCCATTCCCAATTTGGAACCACTCCATTGTTTCATGTCTGGTTTTAACTGTAACTTCTTGACCTGCATACAGGTTTCTCAGGAGGCAGATAAGGTGATCTGGTGTTCCCATCCCTTTAAGAATTTTCCACAATTTGTTGTGATCCACACAAAGGCTTTAGCATAGTCAATGATGCAGAAGTAGATGTTTTTCTGGAATTCTCTTGCTTTTTCTGTGCTTCAATGTTTGCAATTTGATCTCTGATTCTGCTGCTTTTTCTAAATCCAGTTTGTACATCTGGAAGCTCTCTGTTCACCTACTGCTGAAGCCTAGCTTGAAGGATTTTGAGCATTACCTTGCTAGCACGTGAAATGAGCACAACTGTGCAATAGTTTGAACATTTTTTGGAATGAAAACTGACCTTTTCCAGTCTTGTGGCCACTTCTGAACTTTCCAAATTTGCTGGCATATTGAGTGCCCCACTATATCAGCATCATCTTTGAGGATTTGAAGTAGCTCAACCAGAATTTCATCACCTCCACTAGCTTTGTTTACAGCGATGCTTCCTAAGGTCCACTTGACGTCACACTCCAGGATGCCTGGCTCTAGGTGAGTGATGACACCACTGTTATTATCTGGGTCATTAAGACCCTTTTTATATTTTGCCACTTTTTCTTAATGTCATCTGCTTCTGTTAGGTCCATACTGTTTCAGTCCTTTTTTTTTTTTTTCCCCAATCTTTGCATGAAATGTTCCCTTAGTATCTCTAATTGTCTTGAAGAGGTCTCTAATCTTTCCCATTGTATTGTTTTCCTCTGTTTCTCTGCATTGTTCCCTTAAGGCTTTCTTATCTCTCCTTGTTGTTCTTTGGAACTCTGCATTCAGATGGGTTATCTTTCTAGCTTAACTTAATAGCAGTTCTCAAAATCAGCAAACTTTAGGAATTTGTTGAAAATGCAAATTCTCTGTCACCCACCATGCTACTGAATCAGAAACTCTGGAGGTGGGACTCAGTGTGTTGTTTTTGAGCAAGCCCTCCAGATGATCCTGATGCATACAAAGGCAATACAGTCATTCAGTTGGTGTAAACTGACTTGTCCAATAGGTCTGCCTTGACTTCTCTCTAATAATATTATGATTTCAACACATAGTCTCTACTAAATCTTTCAATAAAAAAAAAACATATTTCAGGATAATTTCTTACTCCAAGGAAAGAAAGAGATTTTTTGTACTCCATGCAAGAAAAACACTCAGTAGCTATGCAGCTAAAGACAAAAATAAAAAGAAGCACCATAGTAATCTGAATAAAAAACTAGGGAAAAAAAATCTTCAAATTTGGATGGAATACTCTGGGTTTACATACCTACAAACATAGCTGGCTCTAGTTTCTTCAGTTTGGACTATTGTTAGAAATATTGCCATCCATAAAAGAAAGAAATCAATGACTTCCATAGACAGTGGTAATGGTTATATAATTTAAACTACATTCAATAAGTCTCAGAGGCTTCCCAGGTAGCAGAGTAGTAAAGAATCTGCCTTCCAATGCAGGAGACTCAGGAGACTGAAGAAATTCAAGTTCAGAGTCAGGAAGATACCCTGGAGTAGAAAATGGCAACCCACTCCAGTATTCTTGCCTGGAAAATTCCATGGATAGAGGAGCCTGGTGGTCTACAGTCCTTGATGTTGCAAAGAATCAGACATAACTGAGCACACACACATGCAACAAGTCCCAGGATTAATAAAACAGATGCACTTGCTGGAAATTTCCTGGGCCCTGACTCCAAGGTGAAGTCCGCAACGAAATCATCAGGAGGTTATTCATGACACTAAGAGCTCTGGCGATCATTGGGAACAAGAAGGGGAAAAGAGAGGAAGAGACAAGGGGAGGAAAAGAGAAAGGAACACAGAGAAGAAAGGATGGGTGTGGTGACTACCAGAGAAAATAACTGAACTGTAAAGTTGTTTGCTGAGACCTGGGAGAAAGACCGCACTCCTAAGCCTTCGATTTCCTATAAAGATAAGTTAACAGTTCAAAAAAATTGAGTGACCCTGTTGTGATGGCATGATCAACAACATTCTGACTTCTTATTAAGTTATACATTCTGCTTTTTCTTTTTTCAGCAAATAAAGCTAAAGATGGCAAGACAAAAGTGAAACATCCAACATGAAATTTTCTACTTTTACTCTTCCCTGAAATCTGTTCCTTTGAACTAAGAGTAATGTATAAGTAAGCAAGATTCCACAGTAAGAACTGATTTCTAATAAATTTCTCTCAGTAAATAACTATACATTACATTGAGTAGGAATTAAATCAAAGTGAATTAACCACTTCATGAGGAAAGAAAAAGGCAATAAAATAAACAACTGTTTCAAGTCACTTACAAGCTAAAAACATTTCAATTAAAACATTTATTTTAGAATGAAATGCAGCAAAAAATTTTCACTAATATTTACTTTAAACTTGCAGGTATAGTAATATGTTTTGATTACAATTTTTCAGATTAATTACAATGAGGTTAAAATCAAATAGAATATTTAATATCAAATTTAGAATGCCATTCTTGTGACATGGTGTAACTCATGAACATACTGTAAACTTACAGGCGGCATGAGCATAAAGTATTAAGAATTTAATTATGTAACTGGTGGATAAGTTATTGAAAATTATGAATTATTATGATGCTCTGTATACTGCAATAAAACTATTCACATAGTCATTTATACCATATAGGATCTTAGAAGCTAAGTCACAGCATTTGCATTTCGATAATAAAGGATTTCATTTTCTTGAAACATGTTATGGCCTGGCCTCATTAATTCAGAAAAAAGAAAATACAATTAAGGAGAGTCTTCAGAGGTTCTAAAGTAATCTGAATTTTGGAGTGGTTAATGACATGAGTGTTATTAGCTTAAATTAATCCTGTTGCTCTGTTAGGTTATATAGAAATTATTTATATTTTAATCTAGAATTTTGCTGCAATTCCTTTTGATCTCTGTGAGAGAAATTTAAGACTCAAAATAGTATTTTATATATATACAAACTATATGAAAATAAAATACATATATCAGTTTGCACTCTATATTGGCTAAAAAACTTCAAAAAACTTTCATTTCCCATGTTAAATTTCTATTCTTCTAGTTGAAAATAAAGACCAAGTTATTTAGAATGTGTATGCAGCTATACCTATATCTATAATATTCCTTCTTCATCTTCCCAGTGTGGAAATTTGTACTTAACATTTGAACTTAAGTTTCCTTTACATTCACGTGACATTTTCAGATTTCACTTTTTGAAATATGTGCATAACTTTGTATGTTTAACATATACTACCATATAAATATCTTGATTTAGAACAATATCATATATCACAAGATTGTTTTATGCTCTTGTTACAATTTACATACAGTATTCCAGTTTATACACATTTATAACATATTAACACATATGTAAACTACAAAGTTTCATCACAGAGACCCTTGAAAGCATTCCTTTTACCACACTTTCTTATTTTTCGCTTTCTTGAATTAAAAAAGAACAATTTACTTAATAATTTATATTAATGTGGATAAGTTAAACATAAAACTGCATTGTCATATTAATGGGTAAAGTTTTTTTGAAGTATGGTCAATTTATTGATTTGAGTGTGTAAAGCCGTTCCTATTACTTAAGCAGCTTTTTTTGTTACATCAAGGATGGTAATTTTATTGAGAAAGGCACAATAGAAGATGATTGATTGTCTGCTTTTGTCATGGAGATGAATTATTGTAGAAGGCATACGTGAAAAAAATAAAAGCATTGTTCTCTAAATTGGCCCTTGATGCTTTGTTCATTTGAGTTCATTGTTCGAAGACTCTAGTATGAGCTAATACTAAATACTATAGTAAATAAAAGCACTTTTTTGCTGAAGCAAAATTACTTTCTTTGCTAATGAAACTCAGCTTTATGAAATAACAGTGTCTGCCAGTGTGCTACATTTAAAATGTATAATTCAATATATGCCAAAAGCTGAGTAGTAACAGAAACTTTGCATAGCTATTATCATTTTATTAAATTAGTAATAAGAGTGCATAATGAAAAATGAAAAACTTTTTATTTAAAACTTAATGGGAAAGCAGCTCACAAGCAATGCAAATTAAAAAACGGTACATTTAATTTTAGACAGTTGAAGAAAATCTATTAAGAAAGAATATAATTGTCAGTAACCGTTGAATGACTTCAATAACTTTTTAATCAAAAATTTAGATCATGACTATCAAAATTTCTAAGACTTTTAAAAGGATAAAGTATTAGAATACAACAAAAGTTTTGTCAACTGTTATGTCTTTAAAACAAGACATAAAATACTACTTTTAAAGAGAAGAATGTCATGCCAATTTATTATTGCTTCTTGGAGGTATTCTTTCTTTATATTTGAGACATGGATAACATCTAGCAAAATTAGTGTGTTATTTCATGAAGTTTGCTTTTTAGATAGATGTTAACATCAGTGATGATTGGATCTCTTTGGCTATGCTACTTTTCATTGTTTTTTCAAAGCACTGTGATTTGCTGAGAGACAGAACACTTCATTCTAGATACAGCTATCACCTGGTGTTTGCTAAATCACTGTGAAATTCTTGCAACAGCTGTTTGTTCCTGGGGAAACATTCACTTCATATTGCGGCAATAAACTGATCATTGCCAATTAAATGCCCATTAATTGTGTAAGCAAGGATTACTGCCAGATGTTTACACTAGAAAGAAAAATATCCTTTGCTATTTATTTTCCACTTATAGCCATCCCTTTTCATGGAAACAATTATGCCTTTTGTCTTTTATAATATGCCACAAATTTCAATTTAAAAATTAATAAAATAATCTCTCCATAGATTGGATTCAATAAAGGATGAGCCAGGGCACATCATTCATATAATAAAAAAGGAACAAAGTTGGGCAGAATCACTTTTTCAAAGCAAAAAACATAGGCTCAGACATTACATAGCGATTTAAATTTTCTAGATTGTTTTAATACTATATCACATATTTCCTAGAAGTTGTCTTTGAGGCTCTTTGCTCCTTTTGAATAAGCCTATGAATGTGTGTTCTTAAAAGCTGTAGTAAAACAAACTATCTTACATAGACTATAATGGAGAAGAAAACTAAAAATTAAGGAATCCTTGTGAAATAAAGCAGGTGGCATTTTGAAATTTTTAGTTAAATCTCATAGTCTTTGTATTTATGGAGCTTCATGCCAGCTCAAAATACTAAGTTCTTCTCCAGAAGGCATTAGTAATGAAAATGAAACAAACATTTAATACTTTGTCCCAAGTAATTTATTTCTCACCACCAAACAAAATGAAAATAAACATGAACCATATGAATATGTTTATTACTTCTTTTAGAGTCTAAATACATGGCAAAAGTTAAAGAAAAAAAATTGTTTCCATGGCAATACACACCTATAAATCACACTTTTTAGAGAGGAGAGCTTTCAGAGAATACATCATACACATATTTCCTTGCCGTTGTACCTTCCTGCTTTCATAAGGAATAGCAAATTCATATACATGTCCTCCCTGTTAGAAACCCTGATCCCAAACCCTCGCACTGCAGCCATGCAATGTATGTGAACAACAACAGGAAGATTAGGTGGTGTTCTGTTCCTCACCAGATTGAACCACACCTCCTCTTTGGAAGGTGATCACAGGACACATTCAGAGCTGCGGAAGACATGAAACAGTAGCATCTGGCTCCTTAAATATCTCCACAGGCATTTGTAATGGCATCTTTGAAGTTTTCTCTGCATCTGTCACATGTTTAGACTGCACATTGACTGCCCCAGCTGAGCACGATTTTGATTCTTTGAGACTTTGAATAGTGTAATCTGTTTAAGAATAAGGCTCAGGAAAATCCCTTATAATATCCATACACAAGCACTTTCATGATTCAAAAAGGGGGTCCTCATTCCCATAACTGTTATTTTTTATGCTGAAATGATGCCAGCCTTTGAGTTAATAATACAGCCTACAATTACATTCCAGCTTTGCACATTTTTTGAGAACCTGTACTCAAAAACCACATCTTGTCTAGCTTTTTTTTTTTTTTTTTTTAACCAGTATTATAGAAATTACTACTTGAGGAGACGGCCTCCGTAAACGTGATGTGTGCATAATCATCTTGGCACCCGATTATAAAGGAAATCTGACCACTGCCAACTCACTTTGAAAATCATTTTTGATTCAACCTATTGAGCACCAAGTACATCAAGTGCAGAACATAAGAATAAAGAGTGATTTGACTTCAACGATGGTATGAGTCCTATTGACTTTGTCTCTACTAAATTAATACACTTCTAACAATTAAGTCATGATGGCTCTTTTTAATCTACCTCCATATGTGTATAGACTATTTCCTACTATTAGTATGTGCTCAAAATATATCAAACATCCCTATAAATACAATTGGGACTATTAAGTATAGCTTCAGTCCCTCCAATTTCGTACTTGCCATATTTTAAATTTTGAAGTGGACAAAATCTTCTTAGTGTCTCAAAACTCAGTATTTCTACTTTCATCAGTTGAGCAAAGTATCTAATAAACTCACTGACAGTAAGGTAGCAAAGCTTTAACATTTTACTCTCACTTAATGTTTTCTGTTTTAACAGAAGACCATGAAGGAAAATGCTTCTAAAAACTCTTAGTTTGAGCATGCATATGTACACACAAGCATGGAAACAAGCAGAAAACAATAGCTGTCTTAAGACAGAAAATTTTTCAAGCCATATTAAATTATATCATTTTGGCTTTCATTTTCTCTTTTTATGGGATTGCCCTGATGGTATAAATTATTTCATATAATTCAAGAAGTTTCTCTTTTTCCTTATGTATCATAAAGACTATCACATTTAAATTTAAAAATGCAAACAAAAGCCAGCACCAGGAAGAAGCTGACAAAGTGTACTCCTACCTTTCTCCTGGTAGGTTATCAAGAGAAATTAGACTACTTACACAAATGAGTTGATCTATGGATTTCAATATCCAGAACCCTGGGGTGAGGCATAGTATGTGATACAAATGAATATGAAACAGCTGGGAGAAATGGGAACTATTTGCAAAGAAGAAATCTAGTTCAATTAATAGTGTCAATTAATCTGGAGAATTAATTGTCTTCAATATGTCCTTCTGGAATGTTTCCCTACTTCCTTCAGAAACAGATCACTAGAGTGTGTAGCAGCTTCTTGCCTATTCTGCCAACTTGAGGGTAATTCTCCCTAAAATCTTAGATTACTAAGGGAATTATGTGTCTCAAAGTTGGGTATCATGATATGAATTTGTTTGCTCATATTTGTGATCTTCATTATATATCCTTTCAGTACACAAATATAAATTTTTTTTGCATCTGTCTTCATATTTACACAACTGTGTCTCTCAATTCAGATTTGGGGGAATGGTTGGTGTAAAATATGGGGGTTGGGGATTCTGGATTAATTGTATGTCGTGGACTCAAATATAATAAAAAATACAAAAATATCAAGAGTATGTTATATCTCTTCAGAAAATAAATTAATACAAGATCAAAGTGAGGAAGTGTGGATTCACTGGTTCAGAGGCCACTGTTCTTCACAAATTAAACACACAGAAAAACATCTACCAGGGACATATTTGGCAATCATGATGATTGGCAGGAAATGGCATGAAGCATGAAAACGAACTCTTTTTTTTAAGTAATAACTTCTCCTGTGGCTCAGCCAGTAAAGAATATGCCTGCAATGTGGGAGATCTGGGTTTGATCCCTGGGTTGGGAAGATCCTCTGGAGAAGGGAAAGGCTACCCACTCCAGTATTCTGGCCTGGAGAATTCCATGGACTGTATAGTCAGTCCATGGTGTTGCAAAGAGTCAGATATGACTGAGCAACTTTCACTTTCACTTATAATTCTTACTTTTTTTTTGTTTCCAAGCATCATGCCACTCAGTTTTTCCCCTCATTTCTTTTATGGATAACCAGGGAAGAGCTCTAGAATGAAGTACTGATCTTTATGATTGGTAAAAAGAAACTCAGAAAACTAATTTAGATTAATATTTAAATTATTAATTTAATTAAGAATTAATTCTAAGTTTAATTAAGAATTAATTCTTCATTCTAATTTAATTTAGAATTAAGATTTAAACAATGAAGTTAACAAAGACTCTAGAAGAAACATTTTATAGATTCCTAAGGGAGATACCTATTATATCTATTACTGTGGGCAAGAATCCTTTAGAAGAAATGGAGTAGCCATCATAGTCAACAAAAGAGTCTGAAATGCAGTACTTGGATACAATATCAAAAAACGACAGAATGATCTCTGTTCGTTTCCAAGGCAAACCATTCAATATCATGGTAATCCAAGTCTATGCCCCAACCAGTAATGCTGAAGAAGCTGAAGAGTTCTATGAAGACCTTCTTCTAGAACTAACAACCAAAAAAGATGTCCTTTTCATTATAGGGGACTGGAATGCAAAAGTAGGAAGTCAAGAAACACCTGGAGTAACAGGCAACTTTGGCCTTGGAGTACAGAATGAAGCAGGTCAAAGGCTAATAGACTTCTGCCAAGAGAACACACTGGTCATAGCAAACAGCCTCTTCCAACAACACAAGAAAAGACTCTACACATGGACATCACGAGACAGTAGACACCAAAATCAGATTGATTATATTCTTTGCAGCCAAAGATGGAGAAGCTCTATACAGTCAGAAAAACAAGACTGGGAGCTGACTATAGCTCAGCTCATGAACTCCTTATTGCCAAATTCAGACTGAAACTGAAGAAGGTGGAGAAAACCACTAGACCATTCAAGTATGACCTAAATCAAACCCCTTATGACTATACAGAGGAAATGAAAAATAGATTTAGGGGACTAGGTCTGATAGAGAGAGTGCCTGATGAACTATGGATGGAGGTACATGACATTGTATAGGAAACAGGAATCAAGACCATCCCTAAGAAAAAGAAATGCAAAAAAGCAAAATGGCTGTCTAAGGCAGCCTTACAAATAGCTGTGAAAAGAAGGGAAGTGAAAAGAAAAGGAGAAAAGGAAAGATATACCCATTTGAATGCAGAGTTCCAAAGAATAGCAAGGAGAGATAAGAAAGCCTTCCTCAGTGATCAATGCAAAGAAATAGAGGAAAAAAATAGAATGGGAAAGACTAGAGATCTCTTCAAGAAAATTAGAGATACCAAGGGAACATTTCATGCAAAGATGGGCTCAATTAAGGACAGAAATGGTATGGACCTGAGAGAAGCAGAAGATATTAAGAAGAGGTGGCAAGAATACACAGAAGAACCGTACAAAAAAGATCTTCATGACCCAGATAATCATGATGGTGTGATCACTCACCTAGAGCCATACATCCTGAAAAGTGAAGTCAAGTGGGCCTTAGGAAGCACCACTACAAACAAAGCTAGTGGAGGTGATGGAATTCCAGTTGAGCTATTTCAAATCCTGAAAGATGATGCTGTGAAAGTGTTGCACTCAATATGCCAGCAAATTTGGAAAACTCAGCAGTGGCCACAGGACTGGAAAAGGTCAATTTTCATTCCAATCCCAAAGAAAGGCAATGCCAAAGAATGCTCAAACTACCGCACAATTGCACTCATCTCACATGCTAGTAAACTAATGCTCAAAATTCTCCAAGCCAGGCTTCATCTAAACATGAACCATGAACTTCCAGATGTTCAAGCTGGTTTTAGAAAAGGCAGAGGAACCAGAGATCAAATTGCCAACATCCGCTGGATCATGGAAAAAGCAAGAGAGTTCCAGAAAAACATCTATTTCTGATTTATTGACTATGCCAAAGCCTTTGACTGTGTGGATCACAATAAACTGTGGAAAATTCTGAAAGAGATGGGAATAGCAGACCACCTGATATGCCTCTTGAGAGACCTGTATGCAGGTCAGGAAGCAACAGTTAGAACTGGACATGGAACAACAGACTGGTCCAAAGAGGAAAAGGAGTACGTCAAGGCTGTATATTGTCACCCTGCTTATTTAACTTATATGCAGAGTACATCATGAGAAACGCTGAGCTGGAGGAAGCACAAGCTGGAATCAAGATTGCTGGGAGAAATATCAATAACCTCACAAATGCAGATGACACCATCTTTATGGCAGAAAGTGAAGAAGAACTAAAGAGCCTCTTGATGAAAGTGAAAGAGGAGAATGAAAAAGTTGGCTTAAAGCTCAACATTCTCAAAACTAAGATCATGGCATCTGGTCCCATCACTTCATGGCAAATAGATGGGGAAACAGTGGAAACAGTGTCAGACTTTATTTTTCTGGGCTCCCAAATCACTGCAGATGGTGATTGCAGCCATGAAATTAAAAGACGCTTACTCCTTGGAAGGAAAGTTATGACCAACCTAGACAGTATATTCAAAAGCAGAGACATTACTTTGCCAGCTAGTCAAGGCTATGGTTTTTCCCGTGGTCATGTATAAACGTGAGAGTTGGACTATAAAAAAAGCTCAGCACTGAAGAATTGATGCTTTTGAACTGTGGTGTTGGAGGAGACTCTTGAGAGTCCCTTGGACTGCAAGGAGATCCAACCAGTCTTGAGTGTTCATTGGAAGGACTGATGTTGAAGCTGAAACTCTAATACTTTGGCCACCTGATGCAAAGAGCTGACTCATTTGAAAAGACCTTGATATTGGGAAAGATTGACGGCAGGAGGAGAAGGAGATGACAGAGGATGAGATGGTTGGATGGCATCACCGACTCTTTTGACGTGGGTTTGGGTAGACTCTGGGAGTTGGTGATGGACAGGGAGGCCTGGCATGTCGCAGTTCAAGGGGTCACAGAGAGTCGGACACGACTGAGCAACTGTACTGACTAAAGGGAGATACAGAGAGGATGATTCAAAGAAAACATACAGTTATTTGTATTAATTTAAATATGTATGTATTAAAGGAACATGTATTAAGTCAATACTGTATTCTGAGGCTTGTGGGACAGTGTAGTGTATTGCAAAAAATAATAATTTAAGATTTTAATTCTTGTTCTTCCACTAACTGGCTGCTAACCAAGAGTAGGCCAGTCTACTTTTATGATCACTAATTTTCTCTTATGTAAAACAAGTGTGAAGTAGATATCTAAGAATCTTCCAGCTCTAAATCTCATTACTGAATTTTTTAATTTTTTGGTCAGATAGCATGTCATATTGTACATGGAGCCCATGGGTCTGTAGATTGCTGCTCCAGATACCTCAAACTGAAGTTTCCCACTTGCAAAGTTTTCCCACTCTCCAAATTCAGCTTATATCATGAAACTACTCTGATGTTAGGCCTCAGATACAAATATGCTGGAAAATTATTAAACACCTAATACTTAGAAAGGGGGCACAAAAAAGGAGATATCTCACTATGCAAATAGTAGAACCCCACATCCAGAAAAAAGTACACCTTCAAATTTAGCAGGTGAATTTGACAAAACCCCATCTGTTTTATGCGACATCAGTCCCCCGGTCACCTACAGCAAAAAAGTCTGGATCAAATGAATCTAAGACATTCACTATGCTACTAACCATAAAGATTCAGGAATGTTAGTTGTAAAAAGTCATATATATATATATATATATATTTTTTTTAAGAATAATATTTATCTTTTTCAAATTTATATAAGCATATGATTATAGAGCGATTCCCTGGTGGCTCAGACAGTAAAGCATCTGCCCATAATGCAGGAGACCCAGGTTCATTCCCTGGGTTGGGAAGATCCCCTGGAAAAGGAAATGGCAACCTACTCCAGTACTCTTGCCTAGAAAATTCCATGGATGGAGGAGCCTGGTGGGCTACAGTCCATGGGGTCATGAAGAGTCGGACACGACTGAGTGACTTCACAATGATTATAGAATCCAATTAGAAAATATGGTAGCAGGACATTAAACAAAAATTTTGCTGAATTTTTGTTAAGGAAAAACCTAAAGCAGTTAGGGCTAAGACACTGCACTGAAAGACACAGAGCCAGGAGTGTTCTTTACTGTTAAACTACCAGCCTCCTAGAAACTTCAGTATTTCTAATATGAGTCAAAGAGAAGTCAGGTGAGTGCCACACCTTTTATCTTTCAACCTTTGTCTTTCAGATAAGAATAGACTTTTAATGAGTAGCTATTTGTGCAAAGTACACAGGTTTTTGAAGTACAGCTACACAGTACAATGAGGCCCCCAAGAAAATTCCACGGAAAGGTGATTCTAGATCTAGTTGAATTGGGTCTTGGCTCTTCTCCTTCGTCAAGCATAGTTCTCAAAGAGTTGAAGGGTAAATTTTCAAAGAAAGGGGAGGGATCTGTATAGGACAAAGTGAGGCTCAGGCCTGGCAAGAAGAGCTGGCAGCCCATTCCTAGGAAGTGAGCAGGTAGAAAGCAGATTCCAGCATCTACAATATCCTCTCTACCCAAGCTGGACTGGGAGAGCAAAACACACATCATGTCTCATTTTGTGAATCACTCTGGCAGAACTCTTAACAGCCTTCACTAATATTTAACCCAGAGCAGAAAAATACCACCAGGTAAGGCCAAAGCATGGCCAGGGCAGTGCTGAGCCATTCAGAAGCACCCAGGGAACCCTGACCAATTAGTAGACAAATGTGCTCCAGTCATGTCACTACTCTTGCATAAATGCGATCTCTCATCCATGTTACCTAACTGAATGTTTTAGACCCATGTTATCACTTACTGATAAAGTTTTACTAGATATAAACATAAAATTGGGCATCCCAAGTGACTCTAGCAGTAAAGAACCCACTTACCAATGCAGGAGACATAAGAGATTCAGGCTCGATCTCTGGATCAGAAAGAGCCCCTGGAGGAAGGCTTGGCAACCCACTCCAGTATTCTTGCCTGGAGAATCTCATGGACAGGGAAGCCTGGTGGGCTGTAGTCCATAGGGTCGCAAAGAGTCAGACACGACTAAAGCAAGTTAGGATACAAACATAAAATTCATGATAATGATCACACTGAACAACTTTTCTGGAAGGAAGTTGTTGGATAATTGCTTAATAATCACCTTCTGGCCATTTTGGAGTGCTTCTCATGCAAAGATGGAGTGAAAGTGTGAAGCTCAGTCACGGCCAACTCTTTGCAACCCCATGGACTATAACCATCCAGGCTCCTCTGTCCATGGGATTTTCTAGGCAAGAATACTGGAATGGGTAGTCATTCCCTTCTCCAAGGGATCTTCCTGACCCAGGGGTCAAACCTGGGATTCCTGCATGGTGAGCAGATTCTTTACCATCTGAGCCACCAGGGAAGCAAAACTGATGAACAGGGTGTTACATAAGAGGAGCTAATTTTTCTCAAAAAGAAAAGAAAAGAAAAAAAAAAAAAAAAACCAGCTGCTGCTGCTAACACTGAATACTGTTTAACTAGCTCAATAATTCAAGTCCAGGATATCTATTTTTTGGCTTTTCTTCATGAACACAAGGCTGACACTACAGCTTGGGCATCATTTCTACATTTAAAGCTGGATAAGGGTAATTTTTTGGAGAAGGCAATGGCACTCCACTCCAGTACTCTTGCCTGGAAAATCCCATGGATGGAGGAGCCTGGTAGGCTGCAGTCCATGGGGTTGCTGAGGGTTGGACACGACTTCACTTTCACTTTCACTTAAGGGTAATTTTTACCAATGAAAACAATAGGCTTCCAAGAAGATTCCATCAGATTTCTACTTCAGCCTAAACTGTCATTTAGTAGAGAAGGAGTCTAGGAATGCATATGTCAAAAACCAGGAGAACAAGGATGGTCAAAGGGTTCAGAGCAGCCACAAAGAATGACATATCCCCTATGAACATAATTTCACATTCTATGGTTCTAATTAAACAGAACCTTCCAAAATTATAAACGCTAAAGACAACTATCTAAACAATAGTCCTATGACATTTCTTTTTCCCTGACCAAAAAAAGGTGGGCTTTTAAATTTCAAGTTAATGTTATTGCTTTTTCCTATTAAATGAGTTGTGAATGACAGTGACTTATATAGAGCAATGTAAATTATAAACAGTGCCAGTCTCCACTGATGAAATCTACATGAGGAATTGCTGATAATTTAAAGCAAATTCAAGGTTTCTTTCTTTGCTCATGACTGCATTTTGTGATGTTTCTAGGGCATTCTCAATCACTTATAGTTTTCATATGATGGTCCATAACACCTCTTTTACTTTCAAAGTTGTTCTGGCTTAGACAATAAACTATATGGTCACCCAATGTGCTGTATGTGTGGGTGAGTGCTAAGTAACTTCAATAATGTCCAACTCTGTAACTCTATGGACTGTAGCCCTCCAGGCTCCTTTGTCCGTGGGATTCTCCAGGCAAGAATACTAGAGTGGATTGCCATTCCTTTCTCCCGGGGATCTTTCCAACACAGGGAATGAGTGGGTGTCTCTTACACCTCCCGCAATGGCAGGTGGGTTCTTCACCACTAGCACCAAGTGGGAAACCACACAATGTGCCACTCCGTGTTAGTAATTTTCAAGTTTACATTATTAGAACATCATGATCCTGAACCAAAGAGCTCCATTGGGAGAAGTCTAGTTGAGGTCTCCACTGAAAATCTCCACCAAAAATTCAACTATGCCAAAAGGAACTATGCCATGCATTCAATCAGATCAGATCAGTTGCTCAGTCATGTCCGACTCTTTGCAACCCCATGAACTGCAGCACGCCAGGTCTCCCTGTCCATCACCAATTCCCAGAGTTCACTCAGACTCACATCCATCGAGTCAGTGATGCCATCCAGCCATCTCATCCTCTGTCGTCCCCTTCTCCTCCTGCCCCCAATCCCTCCCAGCATCAGAGTCTTTTCCAATGAGTCAGTTCTTCACATGAGGTGGCCAAAGTACTGGAGTTTCAGCTTCAGCATCAGTCCTTCCAAAGAAATCCCAGGGCTGATCTCCTTCAGAATGGACTGGTTGGATCTCCTTGCAGTCCAAGGGACTCTCAAGAGTCTTCTCCAACACCACACTTCAAAAGCATCAAATCTTTGGTGCTCAGCCTTCTTCACAGTCCAACTCTCACATCTATACATCACCACAGGAAAAACCATAGCCTTGACTAGATGGACCTTTGTTGGCAAAGTAATGTCTCTGCTTTTGAATATGCTATCTAGGTTGGTCATAACTTTCCTTCCAAGGAGTAAGCGTCTTTTAATTTCCTGGCTGCAGTCACCATCTGTAGTGATTTTGGAGCCCAGGTTCTCACTAAATCTTCTTTCCCTTAATGACTCTCAGGGAGGAAGCTGAATGACACAGCACCTTCCTTTAAGTACATGCTTGAACTGCTGACTTAGCTCCAGATTGTCCCTACTAATAAGGTAGTGAAGAATGGGTAATCAGGGTAAACCATGGATAATTGAGGACTGTAGCTTACCAGGCTCCTCCATCCATGGAATTTTCCAGGCAAGAGTAATGGAGTGCCATTTCCTTCTCCAGCGGATCTTCCTGACCCAGGGATCAAACCCGGGTCTTCTACATTGTAGGCGGACACTTTAGTAACTCTGAGCCACTAGGGAAGCCCAGCTTCATGCTAGGCATTTCAAATTGGGATTGCCTGATATCAAAAAAAAGGGAGAATTAAACAAAATATTTTGAGAACATATTGATGCTCCAACCAGAATCACTCAGGTAATTTGAAAAGTCAATTCAACATAAGTTTCAGAAGTATATCTATGAGAATCACAGATTCAGAATTAGAAGTAGAAATACAACAAGCACAAGAGTTACAAAAAGTTAGAACTTTCATGCACCTCTTTTCTAGAATGCTGAAAGTAGCCCTGCACTTTTGTGGCCCCTCCGCTGACTCTCAACCACGACTGCTGTCAAGAGAGCAGAATGAGAGTAAAATCAGCCCACTGAGAAGAGGAACTCTCCTATCCAAGAGCATCTGTCCAGCAGGAAAAGCAGAAATGGAAGATTCTTCTTTGTTCTTACCTAATACCCCACAGGCAAGCCACCACCTTATCCCAATCATTTACTCATTTGTCTAAATTCACAATCTCTCCCCAGACAACTCACTGCCCTGCAACTATCCACTCCTGTCCCACTTTATAGACCAGAGAGATATTTAAAAATAAAAATTCATTGTGGTAATGTTATTTTTCTGTTTAAAGCTCATCAGTGATGTCTCATTGCTTTTAGAATAAAGATCCAAATCCAAATTTTACTATGCTCTAAACGATTCATTATAAACTAGCGTATGCATATTTCTTTTTCTTTTTCAGAGTTTCGAATTAAGTTTTATGCTTATTTCTAAATGATCATTTCAAACCCTTTCCCCTATATTCACAAATCTTTTACTACTTTTGACTTTGTTCAGTTCCTTGAAAGCACCATTCTCCCTTCCATTGTAATATTGTGTCCACTTGGCTTCAAATAGTCTCCACTATCTTCTTTGACACTTTCCACCATTCAGACCTCAACTCAAACATCATTTCCTCAGGGAAACCTTCCCTACACTCCAAGACTCACTCTCTCATACCTGAAATATACTCTTGTATATCAGTAAATTTTTCTTTGTAGCATTCAACCCAAAGTTAATAAGTTTATACTGTTGTAAGACTACATGATCACAAATGCTCTCTTCTGCAAAACTTTCTTTGCATTGTATCCATAGTTTGTTTTCAATAAATATGTATTAAATATATAAATGAATGTATCAATATAATACATATAGTATGTAATAGTTAATCTTATTGCCAACAAACACTTCAAGTGAAAGTCATCCTTACAAAAGAAAATCGTAAAAGGTAGTATTATTATGCTCTCCCATAGAAATGTTTATATTTTTTTCATTCAAATACTTGTCTACATTTCACTCATATTAATTGACTGTGATATACTGAATGCTTAATTAATGATTTATAAAAATTATTCTTTGTATGGAATAGCACTTTTTAATTTATCTTAAAACTATTAAAATTTTGAGGAATGGCTCCTTATGCTTTTCATTTAGAATATTTTTGAGGCCTACCTTACATAACATTTCATCACTTTAGAAATATTTATTGTATCCCTTTCCAACTGCAGCAGATTCTGATGCTCCACAAAGATTCCCTTCACCAGGCGGGTGCGTCCATCCATCAGCCACTGTAAGTGTTGGCTGCTAACAGCTCACTGCTGACCCCTTCACCAGAGAGTTACCCTTGGCTGGCGGGGGTCTTCTCTCTTCTAGAAAAGAAGATGAAATTATGAGTTCACAGCCACCAGGTCAACAAATAACTAGCACATCTTGACACATGTAAAAGTACTAATAAAAATAACATTTCAAAAATGGCATTTTCTCTTCCAAATAAAATATTTGTCATTGCTATTACAAAAGTGCCAGAATTGGTAAATGTCATTTCAAAACGTAGTTACAGGGTTGAGATTTACAAATGTAAATCAATATACCAGGAGAAACTCTTCCTACCTATCCCAGCCTATTGTGAATTAAGATATTAAATCATTCTTTTATGTGTATTTAACAAATACATTTAAGTAAACGTTAGGTCATTGGTTCACATAAGAACAAAATCAATATGGTGTTACACATGAAACACTATATAATAAAAGAAAAAAATAACTAGACCCTCTGTTCAATTTTTAGGAGTCAGGGAGAGAAAAAAACTAAAGGGTTAAAATTCAGTGGCTCAATCTACTATTTTGAACCAACTAGCCTAAGTCACTTACAGTTCTCTAGAGATCCAATAAGTGTTCATCAATTAAAAGACAAAAAGACAAACAACTCTTGTCAAGATAACTGTTAATTTCAGAACTATAGCATGCTACTTACTCAATCTCAGCCTGTTCCCTGGTGAGTAAAACTATTTGGTATGTTACTGACCATAGTTCACATAATGTGGCAGCTTGAGTCTCAAATGTCCAAGATAAAGACTGCAGAGAGGTTTAATGTCAGAGATTGTAGTCAAGGGTTTTCTTGGGGGACAGTGCTGTGAGGTCAACTTCAATTTTCAGGATGAAGGACATCACAGTGACAAATATGCATCAAGTATTCTTATTTAACTGAGAAGATTTAAGTCTATTATCTACACATCAGTGTTGTAAAAACAATGAATAAATTAAAAAGTGTTACAATTATATTTCCTATTTTAAGTTCCTAACATTTTAATACAGAGGGAAAAAATTTCTACTTTGAATATGCTATCAGTAGTCATAGAAATTCTATATTTAATAAGATTTCATTATATCTTTAAATTATTTTAAGTACACGAGAATAACTTAATTACTGAATAAATATATACAGTCTTCATCATAATTTGGTTTATCATTAATACTGTATTTGTTATTAACATATACAGCTATCTAGATCTCATCTTTTTGCCTCTGAACACTGTTTATATTTAGAGGATTAGATTTTAAAATTAGAAAACCTGGAAAAATTTTTAACTGGTAATTTTTCTACCAAAAATATATAAAAATAAAATCAATTCTTTCCAGCCTGATGACACAGCTAAAAAAAAAAAAAAAGGAAATTCCTACATTAAAAATAACTCCATTTGTGTTTCAGTATAAGTTTATAGTAAAATAAAATCAAACTCATGCTTATCAACTTATCATATTTAGGTTATATGAACAGGTTCAATTCAGTGTTTATTAAGCTTGACCTTAATTAGCAATTTTTGCAAACATGCTTCTAATTTTGAAATCTGGGGAAAGACATATGAATCATTAATAATGAATAAAATAAAGGAAGTATATATGTACTTGTCAATATTTAAGATAGTTAACATTGTAAGTCATACAAAATTATTATTGTGGATGTTTATCTTCAACAACACATGCCACTAATTTTTACAATTTCTTGCTCACTGTTAGTAAGAATATTAACCAAATAAGTATCAATTGAAGAGTGAAACTCAGTAAACTCAGGACACACAGATTTGCAGGGAAATGATGTCTCAAAACCAAACCCCCCCACACAAAAAAAAACCCAAAAACCCAAGTAATCATTAGTAACAGGAATATTAAGAACTGCTTCATTCCCCAATAAAAATTCTGGAAATTTGAGAAAAAGCTGAAGGAAATGTATGTGAAGAATAGAGAAGTAGTAGGATAAAAAGTTAAGAAAAGGCAAATTTTATAATGTAATTAATGAATTTTTACTCTAAATGAAAACTCTACGTATGATATTTTCGAATTATCTCTAGCTAAGAAATGCCAGGTATATTAAAAAGGATTCTGCAATGAATAAGCCAAGAAGTGAGTCTAGGTACCTTCCCCATTGTAACCCACCTTAAAGGAAATCTTACCAATAATTGTGTAAATGAGACTTTTCCTAACAGTTGATAGAAAGATAATTACCTAACAGGAATTTTCAAAGTTATAAAGGCTCATGATAGTTTAGAGTAATCTTATTAAAAATCAAATTCACAACATCAACAGATCCTTCCTGTGCCATGTAATTACATTACAGATACTTAATTGAAATAAACTGGAAATGAAACCTGGCCTAGCACAGGCATGCACCGATGCTTAAGACTCAGCAGGGTGGTATCAATTCATTAAATGTAGTCTTCACATACATCTGCCCATCACATTTTAAGAAAATATTAAAAGGATACTAACTCAAATACATTCATATGTAAATACTTGAATGCAATTTCTCTTATGTAGGTAAACACATTTAAAAACAATGAGATAGATAAAAAAGGTGAAAGCTAGTTTACTTTTCTCATAGTTACTTAGAGACAAAAATTACATACGGGAGAAATAAACATTCCTAATGATAGTATCTGAATTAATACAAAAATAATTAACAAAAAGTCCATATTACAAAAATGTCTAAGTCTTATGCTTTGGTTTCTTAAAGTGTTGAGAAACGATCCATAAGACTGCTCAGACTCCCAGTGGCATCTTAAATGCATCATCAGTCACTGAAAGGCCAGAGCTAGAAGGTCAGAGGTTATATCATTGCTAACCTAGGTACCATCTACTTTGAATTCTGAAAACCTTAGGAAAGCAAGCCAACTAGAATTTTCTTATATTGTTCCATCTGGGAGATAAATGTACCCATGCATAAATTTTATAAGTTGTATTTTAAGCTCAAATAAACTAACCTCAAAAGTGAGTTTCTGCTGTGTGTCTGTGGCACAAGGAATCAGGATTCACAGGTTAACCTCACAAGGGGACAAGTATCTGGGAACAGTCAAGTATATTTTATGGGCTTTCCCAGTGGCTCAGATGGTAAAGAATCTGGCTGCAATATGGGAGACCCGAGTTCAACCTCTGGGTTGGGAATATCCACTCGAGGAGGGCACGGCAACCCACTCCAGTGTTCTTGCCTGGAGAATTCCATGGATAGAGGAGCCTGGTGGGTTACTCTCCATGGAGTCACAAAGAGTTGGACACAACTGAGCAACTAACACAGCAGCAAGTATACTTATTAATGAATAATCATTCCATAACTCCTTTAGATAAGTGTTGCATAATCCAAATTAAGAAATCCCTGCTTGGGAACCAAGTGGTCTTGGGCCACTAGGCCTAACCAAGCAGAACAAGGTTGGTAACTCTAAGCAAGTGGAGGGCAAAAGGGGTACCTGCAGCATTGGCAGCAAAGGTGTAAAGAAAGACCAAACTACAGGCCTCTGATGATAACTCAGGGTGTGAAAGGAATTCCTTTATCTCCCTCAAAATTTCTGGGAATGGAGTACTAGGAATCTTGCAACATACAGACTAAATTCCAATTTTATTGTATTCATATACAGATGAAGCGAATTTAAGTTAAATATTCAGCATTTCTACGCTTAAACCACATAGACCATATTTATAAATTTTAAAGAAAAAAAGTTTTGATTGTATATAAAACCAACACAAACATACTGTATATACAGTAAAAAGGAAATCTTTTAGATATACTGACACAAAATTAAAGTATCTAACATCTCTTTGAAAAACTTCAAGGTAAAGGTTTTTCTTTGGCATGGACTGGCTAACTTGCAGTGAAAAAGATCTAATAATTAATTGCAATAATTTAAAAACTTTTACCCTTCTTAGTAAAAGTTTGGTTTTAAAAAATCCTTACAACAGATTTGCCAAAGCATGTTTCTTACATAAATACACATTTTTTATAAGTTCTTATTCTTAAAAACTAATACACAAGGGGATTGACTGGCTCTCTTAACTGGTAGAATTCATGGTTTGATTTGGCAGCTCAACAATGTCAGTGTGAAAACTAATTTATTTTTTTCTTTCTGCTTGGCTTTATGTAGAGCCAAATTCATCCTAAATTTGGTTTTTCTTACTGAGTCAAAATGGTCAAAGGAGTCCTCTGCATTAAGGAATTTTCCAGGAAAAGAAAGAGTTGTTGCACTCTAGATGATCCAGGAAAACCTGTCAGTTTAGTTTTGATCACACCAGGCCTGAAAGCATTCCTGTGGCCAGAGAAATGCCATGTGCCAATTGGCTAAAGCCTGGATAACTGAACTAACCTCCATGGAAAGAAATGAGTGGGGCATTGGCTTTCACTAATCAAAGACCACTGGAATAAAGTCAATTCCATGCAAATTTTAGTGTCTGCACTATAGTGAAGGCGTGTAAGGACAGACACTATTTCACGCCTACAACAAAGCTATGTACTTTCTCCTTACTTTCTAATCAAACTTCAGTGTTGAACGGAGAGCAAGCAGAGATCCCTTGCTCTCAGGCAGAGGATTGTGACCTAGATCTGACCAGTGAGATATTTATCAGTACATTTGTTGGAAAGCTGCTGCCTGTTTCCTATCTTTGAACTCAATCATGTGTGTATGAGGATTGGAGTAATACTAGCTATCTTGAGAATACTCAAAGAGAGTCCAGAAAAAACCATAGATATAGCCCCATATTATTCTCTACTCTGAAACTGTGCCAGTCCATATCTGAGGCAACTGAAATACCACTTTGTTACAGAATTTTTTGACCCTTTCATCATTCCCAAGTCAGCGTGACCTGGAGAAACCCAGACTACAACATGTTGGCACAATACTGAAATAAAACGAATATGACATGTATGCTAATAAAATGCAGGCTCTAATCAAGAATAAGAACCAAACCACAATGGGCTGACCTTCTCGAAAACTTTGGAATGCATATAACTTCTGGTGGAAGAGCTGGCACATTGAGACCAGCAGGAACATGGGGGACAGTGCAATACTGGGGCTTCCCAGGTGGCGCTAGTGGTACAGAACCCGCCTGCCAATGCAGAAGACATAAGAGACTCAGGTTCAATCCCTGGGTTGGAAAGGTCCCCTGGAGTAGGAATGGCAAGCCACTTTAGAATTCTTTCCTGGCGAACCCCCAGAGACAGAGAAGCCTGGCAGTGGCTACAGTCCATGGTGTCACACAGAGTCGAACATGACTGAAGCCACATAGCAAGCAAGTGCAATACTAATGGGAAAAAAAAAATTTTCAAAATTTCCTTCCCTCTCCTAACCCTTTAGAAAGAATTTGTTCTGTCTACTACTCAGAAAAGGATTGTTTCATATACAAGGACATCAATCCTCAGTCCTCAGCTGATTGGACCTGAAATAGGCAATTGATCTAGAATAAGCTAATCCACTGATTGACTCAAGTGAATAGAAATATTTTTCTCAACTCAAAAATCTGAATTATGAATTTGAGACTCTTAGAAAGTTAAGGATAAACTACATTAATGTTAGAGTGAAAACTACAGTGAAGATCCAGGAGCTCCCGCTGTTTACAGCATAGATACATCCTGACTCTTTCCATTTCTGAGCTTTCTCTAAATCCTTTTATCCCATTATTTCATGATATTCTTAATGTATAATAAGTATACAAATTATTTGGTATTAATACCTTCCTTTTATCACTGATAGTTCATTTTAACTACATCTCTACAAAGACTTAGAGTACTACAATTCCATCATTAAAAACAGATGTGTCTTTATTTTTTAACCTTTTTATTATGAAAATGTTAAAATAATATATTCAAAGTTTAAAACATATATAAATGAACTGCCATGTACCTATCATTCAGCTTCCATAATTATCAACATTTTAGGTAGCAAGTTTTTATTAGCTTTACAAAATTACATTAGTAATTTTGAATTACGAATTCTTTACAAATTTGAAATGTTTGGGGGATAATTATCAGTTATCAGGACAGTCTAAAAATGCCTGACCTGACTTTTTAAATGAATTTCTGAATTTTGCTTTGCTAACAAAGTTACACTTATATTCACAAAACAAACAAAACATTATTCAGGATTTTTAGGTAGGTTGCTATTTTGTTGGTAAAATATATCTGGTAATGAAAATGATACATTTTTGCTTTATTTCAATTAATTAATAGTTAAAACAAATTATACACTCAGAGATTGTTTATTTTCTTTAAACTTGATCCTCACCTTCGACATTTTTAAGAGGATATTTGCAATAAGTTTTCTGGTTTTAAATGTTTTACAGGAAATTTTTTGAACTTGTTATTTTTTTTATTATGTACATCTGTATGGGATGGGGGAGCCTGGTGGGCTGCCATCTATGGGGTCGCACAGAGTTGGACACGACTGAAGTGACTTAACAGCAGCAGCAGCATGGGGCCCTAAGCATCTTGCAGCTTGGAGAAGATAAAAGCATACAATGAACATTATTACTACTAAAATTTAGGGCACATTTTTAGTATGCAAGAAGCAGAAGTATTACAAATTTCTCTATTGTATGCATTTGCCCAGCAGCCTTCTGGAATTATGGATTTCCCTGGTGGCTCAGACAGTAAAGAATCTGCCTGCAATGCAGGAGACCAAGGTTCTATCCCTGGGTCAGGAAGATCCCCTGGAGAAGGGCATGGCAACCCACTCCAGTATTCTAGCCTGGAGAATGCTATGGACAGAGGAGCCTGGCAGGCTACAGTCCACGGGGTCTCGGAGTCTGACACGACTGAGTGACTAACCCACAACACACACACTTCTGGAATCAAGTATATAATAATTTTGTGATCTTACATTTATTACATGCAATTGCATACATTTGAGAAAAGCACTAAGTAAGGATATCAAAAAATAAGGATGTTAAGAATACTAAGAAAGCATGAGTTCCAATACAGGATTTACTAGTAAATAGTGGTGATTTTGACAAGTCACTTGGCCTCCCTGCAGCTCAATTCTCTTATTTGTGAAGTGTGCAATTTAGATATATGACATTTAATTTTCTTTCTAAAATTCTAAAATTTGATGTATAGATATCTTTTTTATAATGAGCAAATAGACCTTTGTCTTTGTTAAATACTACATTGAAAATTAGGAAATCTTTCCTCCTCATAGCTTAGAATATTTGAACTTCAAAATGATCATTTGTAGTATGTGTACTTAAGAAACTGATACTCAAATTATTTAGATATTTGGATTTGGACAAGATTTTCTCATCATTCTTGAGATGCTTTACTTGGCAAAATTATAAGAGCTCGGCAAAAAATATAAAACTATTTTTTAAAGATTACCTCTTGCTTAGAATTTTACTTAAAAAAGATAGTGTTTTGGATTATTTCAAAAGCAAGGATTAGAACAATTATTCTGTGCAGGCAATAGGCATTCAAATAGGCATTCATAGAGAACTAGAGTTAAAAAATTTCAGATAAACCTATTCATCTTAGCATTTCATTAAATGTTAATTCATGATTTTAACAGGAAAGTGTCTTTCAGCCTTTATAGATTTTTTTGTTGTTAAATAAGAAGCTTGAAAAACTTCATTTCATCTCCAGTGAAAACTGGATCAACATCCAGTATATTCTGTCTAATGTGGTTCTACTTGCCAGCTGTGATTACTGAGACCTTGAAATGTGGTTAGTGCCAGTAAGACACTCAGTTCTTAAATTTAATTTAACTGAAAGATTAACAAAGTACATGTGAAAAAACTTGTAGGTGTGGTTCTATTTTTCCAGTTTTAAATTTTATGAAGTCAAATACATGTTAAATATTTCTGATTAAAATGTAGTGCCTTGACTTCCCCTGTGGCTCAGCTAGTAAAGAATCTGCCTGCAATGCAGGAAACCTGAGTTCGATCCCTAGGTTGGGAAGATTCCCTGGAGAAGGGAAAGGCTACCCACTCCAGTATTCTGGCCTGGAGAATTCCATGGACGGTATAGTACATGGGGTCACAAAGAGTCGGAAACGACTGAGCGACTTTCACTTCTGACTTCTTAATAGAGATGTAGAAAATGCAAAATACACACACACACACACACACACACACACACACACAAATAGGGCAAATTATACCATATTAAAAAATTGACTCCATGTTGTAATGATAATATTTTGGATATATGAGTTAAAATATATCATTAATATTAATTTTATTCCCTTTTATTTTTTTTAATATGACTACTAGAAAATTTTAAATTACTTCTGTGACCCAATTTATATTTCTATTGGACATTGCTGGTCTGGAGCATTAAGTCATTTGAGGAGAATAGTTTTTCAGCAGCATCAGTTCCTGCTAAATTTAGTTATATAACACTCAATTCGGGAGTGATTGAATAAAAATAAAGAACACCTGAGTTTAGATGAAATTATCTTTGTTCATCAGAAAAACTAATTAGAAGTATTTGAGGTTTTGTTTCTATTTCTAGAGAATAAATATAGAACCACTAGCTGAATTTAAACTATATCCAGAATTTTAGAATTGGAAAAGACCTTATCTTATACAAACTGTTAATTTTACACAGAAGAAAGTGATCTTGTATTTCCAAGGTCATTTAGAAAGTTTATTGGTCAAATATAAAGCAAAATCTTGAGGCTCAAATGGGAGGATATATATATAGCTGATTGTTGTACAGAGAAACCAACACAACATCATAAATTATACTCCAGTTAAAAATAAATTTTTAAAAAAGTAAAATCTCTAAATTTAAAATCAATTTTGCATAATTTTGAAAAAGTATAAGGGAATCAAGTATTCAAAAATAATCTTTAAAAAAAAACCCAAAAAACTATCCAGCCAAGTTCATCAGAAAAAGTTTTTCTTAAAATTCTCTGAAAAGTCCTTTCTGTGCATAAATAGTCAAAACAACAGTTGGTTTTAGAAAAAGAAACATCTTCCTTTCAAAGATGTTTGTTGGTTTACTTACTTTACAATTAGCCAGTGTTCTTTCCCACTTTTCTCAAGTCTTTTTGAAAGACAATCCTTTCCCATGAGAGTCAATATGTAATATGGCTATCCATCAGAATACCAGTGGCTTACAAAGGGTTAAGTTTGGGAGCAAACTTAAGACCAAACTGAATTTAAAAAGTTGCTGATGTCAAGGTTCAGGTCTCCTGGGGGAAGCAACACACAGGCTGCACCATCGACTTGCCAATTAATCCAAGGAGCTGTATAGCCATTAGTTCAGGAAAGAGACGCTTGCTTGACCACTTGCCTAGAGGTAAGAGCTAGGTTTGCGGCTGCCAACCATCACGATGACAGAAATTAATGGGGGGAGAAATTAGGAATAAGAATCTAAGTATTTCATTGTCTTGGCTTGGCTTCAAAGGAAGACCCTAGCATCAAACCAACCATGGGATCCTGTGCTATGCACAGAATATTTATTCATGATAAAAGTCTTCAAAATATAATGTTGTAAGTATCTTTAAAATAGCATCAAAGTAGGCACATTTTATAAATTCTTTCACAATTCTTGCACAATTCTAAAACATTCAAATTGACCTGAAAACTAAGTCCATATCCCTTTACAGAGTTCGAAGTGTTACATAGTAAACACGTCATCCAAATCACAGATGGCAAATTCGATGAAGAACTTATTAAAACTCTGTGTGTTTATTATTATTTGTGCACTAGTATCACATTCATTTTTGTTGTATTCACCTATTTTCTTGTACACAGTAAAGTCTGCTGTTCAGGATTTTTAAAACTGCTACATGATTAAACTTTCCCTGGGGATTTCCAAATAAGAAATGATGTATTGAAAATCACTGTATTTGATTGTGTCACTGAGAAATTGTTAGCAACACTTACCTACACTGAAGTTAAGTAAGAATATCCTGGATATGCCCTTTGAGGAGGTATTTCACAGTAACTCATAGGAAAAAACAAACTCAGCTGAAAGGGTAAACTAAATAGTTGAAATCTCAACTCTGTTATTGTAAATGTACTTCAGCAAAATCACAAGAATACTGGGTCATGAAATGCAACAAATCAAGTCATTTAAATTATACTTTAGAAAGTATTTATGGCTGTCCCTTACCTGCAGTTGCAGAAAGAGCACCATAAAATTAACATATTATATTTAATACTGAAAATGTTTTCTGTCAGAGATGAATTGCCTTATTCTACATTATTTCCTATCTAAACTGGTTCCTGGTGCAATACTCAGGGGATGAAATCCAGGCCCCATAGAATCTAGTCGGGTACCACTTTGTCCCACGTCACCCTTTTTGCACTGTATCAGAACTAAAAGAGTCTCGAGCAGTCGACAGCTTCATCACTGCTTCCAAGTTCAGGTTGGCTGGGCTCCCAAACCTCTTGGGGTATGTTGGCTGCCAAAGCAAATTAGTCTCACTTTATCTTTGGGGCAGTGACTTTGCTAACTTTATTGGCTGTGTGGGGCCTAGGCCTTCCAACATAAGCAGATGACATATTATAAAGAAGTGTAGTTAAGATATTGATCTACCCAAAAATGGTACTATTGAAAGAATAATTAGAGAAGTTATGAGGGAAGAATAATCAGTTAGAAAACATAAAACGCAGGGCTTAAAAGTATAGTTAAAGTGGCCAACAGAGTAGAATAGCTTTAATATAAGGAAACACTTACTTTAGCCCTAAATATACAAGCTGGAAAATATTACTGCCATTGATGAAGCAAATGAAACAACAAATTATATCGAATATACATTATTAAATAGATGTTTTTAAAAAGATGGTAGAGGGAGGAAAATAGAATGGAAGAAGCAATCAAATGTGGAAATCAAAGAAAAAGTGAACAGGTGAATAAAGTCAATAAAAGACTTCATGTGAAACAGAAACATCCACTCAGATAAAAAGGTTCTAGATAAATTTCCAGTACCTGCCTTCAGTCTCTCAAGTTAGTGAGAAAAGTGAAAGTTTGTTTATTTGTATATGTGTGTTTACTGGTAAATAAGAAAAGAGAACTCCTCATTTATTTCATATATGAAATTTCCGGGAAAGAGATGGTAAAAGATATACATTTTTTAAAGTTGTATCTCAAGTTGTACTGATTCCAGAAATGACTAACGGTGGACAGCTTTTCTCCCTGTTAGCAATGTTCCCTATAAATCAAGGGCAAAAGTTCAAATGGCCCAATCACCAGATATTCTTATTTGGTAGATGTGTGATGTCCCAGGGCAATTTCCTTTCTAACAACACACATCTCTAGTAGCAAGAAAAGACACTTTCTTAGGTATCACTGTAGCCCCAGAAGACTAAGCACCACTTGACACAAAGTGAAAGTGTTAGTTGCTCAGTCATGTCTGACCCTTTGAGACCCCATGGACTGTGGCCCACCTGGCTCCTCTGTCCACGGGATTCTCCAGGCTAGAATACTGGAGTAGGTTGCCATTCCCTTTTCCAGGGGATCTTTCTGATCCAGGGATTGAAACTTGGTGTCCTGCATTGCAGGAGAGCTCTTTCCCTCTGAGCCACCAGGGAAGCTCCAAAGCACTGCTTGGCATATGATAAATACCTAATAAATAGCTCATGAATGAATAGTTTTGGAAAAAACTACTACCGATAGAATAAGTGAATAAAGTACTCATGATTCCAAAGTAAATTGTCCATGAACCAAGCTTTGAAAAACAGGGATCAGGAGTCTTCTTTATCCTTCTTTATTTTTGGAGAATAGTGAAAAATAATATTTATTGCCATAACAGAAACTGTTTAGAAAGTATGATTTGCAATCTATGGCATCTAGTTGCTTGAGATAATTCTGATTTACTGCTCCATATTTCAAAAATAACTGGAATCTAGGCAATGATTTCTATAGAGACATTTCCTTCCTCTCTGATGAAACATTATTTTTTTTTCAATTGGTAACTCAGACATTAATGCTAAAGTTAATTGGATAGAGGATAACTTGCCTAACTCTATAATGATTCCTCAGTGTCAATCTTTTCATCTCCATGGTTATTGTCATGGATTCTCTGAACTCCATGCCTATGTTGACAAGCAAAAAATTAAATAAATTCAGTGATAGTAACTAAGCACCAATATGACAAGTTAACAGTATGCTTACTTATATGGTCTGCTCATGATTACTGATCTCAAATATCATTTTTCATTCTCAGTGAAAGGTTAGGGAATGAGTCAGGTAAAAGCAGGACCTCTGGAAAGGATTCCAGAAGTTTTGAATGTGAGGACTTAATATTCTGTCAAGTTGCATTTATGATTTAAGATACAGAGGATATCAAATGCTAAGGGTCATTTTAACCTACTGATTAGATCCGCTTGTTAGTTGAGACAAACTTCAATAACAATGAACCCCAAAATTGACTCCTACTATAAACAGTATTGGTCTAGGAATTATTTTAACTGCAAAAGCAAGACTCATTCAAAATGACAACAATGAAGAAAAACTAGTTGATTTTCTACTTGTATGTTTTTGACAGACGGCCAGAAGTTAATCTATCAAAAACAATCCCAGGCCGCAAATTAGCCTAGTGTCTTCCTTCTTTTCATCACTGCCTTTCCCAGCTTTGAAAATCACCCATAGGAACTGAACGGATTTGATTCATAACTGCAAAATCACTTAGCACATGTCATCCCATTGGAGACGAAATATATCACTCAGTTCAGTTCAGTCACTCAGTCATGTCCAACTTTGTGACCCCAAAGACTGTAGCACCCCAGGCCTCCCTGTCCATCACCAACTCCCACAGTTTACTCAAACTCATGTCCATTGGTCATCCAACCATCTCATCCTCTGTTGTCCCCTTCTCCTCCTACCTTCAATTTTTCCCAGCATCAGGGTCTTTTCAAATGAGTCAGCTCTTTGCATCAGGTGGCCGAAGTATTGAAATTTCAGCTTCAACATCAGTCCTTCCAATGAATATTCAGGACTGATTTACTTTAGGATGGACTGGTTGGATCTCCTTGCAGTCCAAAGGACTCTTACCCTCTCCTTCCCTCTCCCATGTCCATAAGTCTATTCCTTATGTCTGCTTCTCCACTGCTACCCTGTAAATAAATTCTTCAGTACCATTTTTCTAGATTCCATATATGTACATTAGAATATGATATTTATCTTTCTCTTTCTGACTCATTTCACTGTGTATAATAGGTTCTAGGTTCATCCACCTCATCAGAACTCACTCAAATGTGTTCCTTTTTATGGCTGAGTAATATTCTATTGTGTATATGTACCACAACTTCTTTATCCATTCATCTGTCGATGGACATCCAGGTTGCTTCCATGTTCTAACTATTGTAAATAGTGCTGCAATGAACAATGGGATACATGTGTCTTTTTCAATTTTGGTTGCCTTAGGGTATATGCCTAGGAGTGAGATATCTGGGTCATATGATGGTTTTATTCCTCTGACTAGATATTTTTTAATATATAAAGCTATTTTTTAAAATAAGGAGTGTAACCAACAGTAATAATTAAATTTAATTTCTATTTCCTTGAGATAATGATAACACTACTAACAAAAATGAGAAATTAAGGGAACCAAATGAATTGATGGTTTTAAAAAATGATTTCATTTAAAACATGAAATTAGAAGTCATACAAAAATATCTTCCTCCCAAATCTTTTTTACTCTAATCCAGATCCAAGTACCTTTTTGATATTTCTTCTCTGGTGTCCTAGAATTAAAAGTTACTCTCCAAGAGGAAAATTTACTCATGTTCTCCTCCTGGCTCTCTACTGAAGTTGATAATTCAAAGATGGCAAGTTAGGAAGGGAGTTGCCAGATCTAGCAAATAAATTTTAATTTCAGGCAAATAATTTCTTAGTATACATATGTCTCAAATATTACAGGAAACATATTCATACTAAAAGAAAAAATCACTGTATGTCCGACATTCCAGTGTAACTGGAAGTATTCTGGCAGCCCTATTTAGAAGTCAGGATTTTATCTTTACCTTCTTTCACTTTCTCTCACTCCCTGTTCAATATCACTCCATCACCTGGCCCTGATGGTTTTATCCCCAAAGTATATTTTGCCTCATCCATCAAGCTCCTCTTAAATACACCACACAGTAGTTCCTTTTCCATCTCTCTGGCCTCCCTCAAGTCTTTTCTCCAATCTATACCTAGCGTGGTATTTTGAAAATTAATATATCTATCATAACATACCATCCCTCAGACTGCTTGAAAATTTGCTCCTAAGATAAAGACAAAATGTTTTGTCACAGCTGACAAAGGCTAGTAAGATCTGACCTCCCCCGACCAGCATCCTCTCACACATGATCAAGCCACACTGGCCTTTTTAAGAGACGAACAGACAAGGACATTTCCATAAAAATTTTTAAAACTGATTTTTCCACAGTCTGGAACACTCATCTCTCTCCTCACCTAGCTAATGTTCACTGCCAGTTTTTACATGTCGTTAAATGTCGGTTTAAGCATCACTTCTCGCAGCAACTTTCCCTACATCAGATCTTCTTATTACATACCCTCACATCATTCCCACTTGCAATCTTCCTGACAGATTTAATTTTACATTGATGTGTGTGATTATTTGAATTTTTATTTTCTAGGAAGAATTGAGGCACCATGGTGACAAATGACTATGTTGATTTTTCCTCATATGTGTATCTCCAGAATTAACCTGGTGTGAGATATATACTTACCACTGAATAAATACTAGATGACTGAATAATGTCTAGTGGACATTTGGATAAAGGACTTAGCACTGACAAGGAGGGATAGGGAGAGATCTGAAATAAATTATTCCATTCAGTTCAGTTCAGTCGCTCAATTGTGTCTGACTCTTTGCAACCCCATGAACAGCAGCACACCAGGCCTCCCTGTCCATCACCAACTCCCGGATGACCTAAACTCATGTCCATTGACTCAGTGATGACATCCAACCATCTCATCCACTGTCATCCCCTTCTCCTGCCCTCAATCTTTCCCAGCATCAGGGTCTTTTCAAATGAGTCAACTCTTCGCATCAGGCGGTCAAAGTATTGGAGTTTCAGCTTCAACATCAGTCCTTCCAATGAACACTCAGGACTGGTTGGATCTCCTTGCAGTCCAAGGGACTCTCAAGAGTCTTCTCCAACACCACAGTTCAAAAGCATCAATTCTTCGGTGCTCGGCTTTCTTCACAGTCCAACTCTCACATCCATACATGACCACTGGAAAAACCATAGCCTTGACTAGACGGACCTTTGTTGGCAAAGCAATGTCTCTGCTTTTGAATATGCTGTCTAGGTTGGTCATAACTTTCCTGCCAAGGAGCAAGCGTCTTTTAATTTCATGGCTGCAATCACCATCTGCAATGATTTTGGAGCCCCCCAAAATAAAGTCTGACACTGTTTCTACTGTTTCCCCATCTATTTGCCATGAAATGATGGGACCGGATGCCATGATCTTAGTTTTCTGAATGTTGAGCCCTAAGCCAAATTTTTCACTCTCTTCTTTCACTTTCATCAAGAGGCTCTTTAGTTCTTCACTTTCTGCCATAAGGGTGATGTCATCTGCATTTCTGAGGTTACTGATATTTCTCCTGGCAATCTTGATTCCAGCTTGTGCTTCCTCCAGCCCAGCGTTTCTCATGATGTACTCTGCATATAATTTAAATAAGCAGGGTGACCGTATACAGCCTTGACGTACAGCATTGAACCCTGCTTCCATCACCAGTCCCATTCACAGCTAGGTGTTTTTTTTTTTTTGCTTTGGCTCCATCCCTTCATTCTTTCTGGAGTTATTTCTCCACTGATCTCCAGTAGCATATTGGGCACCTACCGACCTGGGGAGTTCATCTTTCAGTGTCCTATCATTTTGCTTTTTCATCCTGTTCATGGGGTTCTCAATGGAAGAATACTCAAGTGGTTTGCCATTCCTTTCTCCAGTGGACCACATTCTGTCAGACCTCTCCACCATGACCCAGCCGTCTTGGCTGGCCCCACATGGCATGGCTTAGTTTCATTGAGTTAGACAAGGCTGTGATCCTTGTGATCAGATTGTCTAGCTATCTGTGATTGTGGTTTCAGTCTGTCTGCCCGCTGATCCCCTCTCTCAGTGCCTACTGTCTTACTTGGGTTTCTCTTACCTTGGACGTGGGGTCTCTCTTCACGGCTGCTCCAGCAAAGCACAGCCACTGCTCCTTACCTCTGATGCAGGTAGCACCTCTCGGCCAACCCCCCCCACCCCGCCCCATGTGTATGTGTGCTCAGTTGTCTCAGACTCTTTGTGGCCCCATGGACTGCAGCCTGCTAGACTCCTCTGCCCATGGGATTCTCCCAGGCAAGAACACTTGAGTGGGGTGTCATTTCCTACTCCAGGGATCTTCCTGACCCAGAGATTGAACCCATGGCCCTTGGGTCTCCTGCATTGGCGGGCAGATTCTTTACCACTAGCACCATCTGGGAAGCCAAGATTTGGTTAAAGTTAGTAAAAGGAGAAGAGGAAATGTTGATTATTTAATCATGAAGATTATTTATATTCAAGAGTCAAGCAATTGGTTAAAGACTATGGGGGAAAACAGAAACAGGAATAATCAGACTAAGGAAGCAAAAGAGTAAAGTAGGGGTTAGTCAGCATTTTCAAATCTACAGAGAGGAAGAAGAACTGGTACTAGATAGAATAAAATGCCAACTGCAAAAGAGTAAGGAGTAGAAGATGGCCATGCAGGCAATTAGAGTAAGCTACTATTTTGAAGAATACATCCCTGGAAATTTTCATATTGCTGAAACTAATTTCACTTAAAATTTAAAAAGAAAACAAACAGTTGCTGTATGTGAAAGCTATGCACATGATTTTTTGTAATAGTTAGGTGTTCAAATAGGAAATTCTTTGTAATTATCAGAGTTTCCAAATACTTGAAACAAAAAAGAAAAATTGAACAGTTATTTAGTACACTCTGTGTGTGCAGATTAATACACAGGCATTTTCCTGTAGGAAAGAAATACCTGTCAGTGGTCAGTACCTAACAAAAGACATAAATCCATTTACCCTTCACTCAACAAAACCTCAGTCAGTTCAGTTCAGTTTGATCAGTCAGCCATGTCCGACTCTTTGCGACCCCATGGACTGCAGCATGCCAGGCCTCCCTGTCCATCACCATCTCCCGGAGTTCACTCAAACTCATGTCCATTGACTCAGTGATGCCATCCAACCATCTCATCCCCTGTTGTCCCCTTCTCCTCCTGCCCTCAATCTTTCCCTGCATCAGGGTCTTTTCAAATGAGTCAGTTCTTCACATCAGGTGGCCAAAGTATTGGAGTTTCAGCTTCAACATCAGTCCCCCCAATGAATATTCAGGACTGATTTTCATTAGGATGGACTGGTTGGATCTCCTTGCAGTCCAAAGGACTCTCAAGAGTCTGTTCCAGCACCACAGTTCAAAAGCATCAATTCTTTGGCACTCAGCTTTCTTTATAGTCCAACTCTCGCATCCATACATGACCACTGGAAAAACTATAGCCTTGACTAGACAGACCTTTGTTGGTAAAGTAATGCATCTGCTTTTTAATATGCTGTCTAGGTTGGTCATAACTTTTCTTTCAAGGAGCAAGCATCTTTTAATTTCATGGCTGCAATCACCATCTGCAGTGATTTTGGAGCCCAAAAAACAAAACCTACTTCTTTTCCATAAAAAAGTGTTCTTCAGCATTTTGAAGAACATAATTAAAACAAAGGGTATTATACAAAAGTAAACTTTCATTAAAATGTGTTCAAAATTCTTGTAAAATAGTGAGAAAGACCAAGATGAATGTTTTTCAATCATTTAAAAAGCATACTACTACTAATAAATATGCAAAATAACAATAATATTAAAATTATAAATAAAAATATTTTTGTGTACCTACCTGAAATGTATATATTTTCAAAGATCCTAATATTGAGGTAAATATTTGCCCCATTCATGCATTCATGTTTATAATCCATTATAACTTTTGAAGAACCATGCTGTTCTTTCAGTTTCTTTCACAAGTTTTTCATGAACTATTATTTTCCTTTTGCTGTTTCATTTAATGTAACATATAACATCTAAGCAAAATAGATCAAAATTAGAAAAAATAAAAACAAAAGTCATGAGCAATCAGGTGACAGATAATGTGTTATCATTAGACATCTTTTTTCTCCCAATTCTTAATATAATTTCTCTGAGAATAAAAGGCAGAAATGTTTTTATACCTTGACAGTTTGGGCTGCTGTTCAATGTTGCCAGTGAAATGTTTAAATGACAGGGTATTGTAGAAAGACATTCTTCCTTCTTTTGTAAAGGGATCCACTCCTCACTAAAGCCAAATGGCTTTAAACGCAGAGGGAAAAGGCTGTGGACATGGGAGAAAAAAAAGAAAAAAAAATGTTCACTTTGGAAGAGAGTGTCAAGTCTCCCTCAAATTGAACCAGAAATGAAAATTCAGCACTACACCATTTTTTACCCCTTACATATTGTTATGTGAATGAAGAATTATTGCAGAGAAAAGCATCTTTACTTTTACTGCTATTGCCAGATGCCTTCTGTGAGTAAATATATCTTTCATTATACTACTTCATATCGGCATTTTAAGATGAGCTTTTTAAAAAACTGTATTATGCCTTGAAAGTACATAAAAACCATGTTAAACAACTTTATTTTTCCAAGAATGGTGCATTTTGTAAGAGTTATCTACTGTAATCATTTTGCATTTAACATGAATTGAACAGACATTCTCCTTCAGATGAACTTTCTGGTGACAAACTTTGAAATTGACAGATTAAAGCTGATTTGGGGTTGTCAAAATACTGTATAGCTATCTGCACACAAAAAATGCATAAAATTTTATAGATGGTGGATTTCTAGTTTACATGGCAGCTATGTTAGTATACCTAATGCCAGTTAATTTAATGGTGTCACAATCTATCTTCCATGGCAGGTATAAATGACTTTTAGCACATCAATAACTAGTTTACAATGATGTCCCTTCTGTACTTATGGTTTACCATTGATTTTGCATTTTGTGCAAAATAACACATATATCTCCATATTTTGTTGTAGGATGAGTTTTAAAATAAACCAAACATTTACAGACTTGAGGAATTCTATTTAAAATGGCAGACCTAGTCAATTATCAAATTATCTGCTAATTATACCACATGACAATAGGGATTCCAAGTTTATAGTTTCCTCTTATACAGATTAGCATTGAAAGTGAACATTCAAGAAGACTCTGATATGTAAATGAACCCATGTTAAAAATCTTCCTGAAATAGCTGCTATTATAATGTGGACAGTTCAATGATTTGGAAGGCATTCCACAATGAATATTAAATTAACTGAACAACTCCTCATGGCTGAACTAGTCTTTAGTAAAGGCTACTGATTTCACGATCACCATCAACATCACCATTATTATTCATAATAATACCTTAGATTTGTACAGCACTTTACAATCTGAAAAGCACTTTTACATGTAAAGTAATCCCTCTCCAATTTTAGTGCCTATTATGTGAATTTCAAATATATGCAAATTTATTTCTATATTTTTTTTTGCAACTGCTAGAATATCAGTTTCTCTCACTTCTACTGAAGATCATTTTGAATAAGGAAACTGGGTGCTGGGAACTTCTGAAGGAAGTTAAAGTGGGTTGTCTAGAAATAGAGATTCTTACAATAGAATCTTTGAAAAGATAAAGAAAGGAAAGAAAAGGCAATTCAGATCAGAAAACCACATTAGATGAGAAAAGGAATAGATGGAAATAAAGAGGGCTGATGACAAGTGCTTTGGCAGAAAGTTATTTTGGGTGACATTTCTAAGACTATGTAACCCAGGATATAAGGAGGGAGTTTGTGAAATATCTCCTTAGTGATACTGAGGAGGTCATATAAAGTGAAACAGTGTTTTTGCTTAAGCATCCACATTACTCTGTGTCCTATGCTTTCAAACATGGAAGATGAGAATCAACAAATTAGAGTAATAAAAACACAAAAACATTACATATTTGTTGAAAGGCACAAATAGAGAAATGAAAAAGCTACTCAGAATACTTGCTATAGGAAAAATGGAAACCCCATGGACTATACAGTCTATGGAATTCTCCAGGCCAGGATACTGCATTGGGTAGCCATTCCCTTCTCCAGGGGATCTTCCCAACCCAGGGATTGAAACCAGGTCTCCCACACTGTAGGCGGATTCTTTACCAGCTGAGGCTCAAAGGAAGCCCAAAATACGAGAATCTCCTTTAAACTTTGGAGGAAAGGACCTGAAAGGTTTTTTATCAACTATAATATGATAAATAAAAATTATATAGTACCCATTCTTACTACTTTAAAATGTGTAAGCTGTCATTGATATTTTTATATCTTAGTCTAATATTCCAGTTTGTTCTTATGTCTATATAATTTGAGTATATCTACAACTCCAAATCTCTGTCCACAATCTCATTTTATTTTCCATTTCAACTGTTAATTTAAAACTATAGAGAAAATCTTAAGATTCACAACCATCTTTCAGCATAAAATTCAGTTTCTTATGATTTTCTCTATGGTTTTTAAATTGTAAATGAAAAGAATCTATAATAAAAATTATAAATGAATCTAGGAAGGCTACATTCAGATTTGATCTTCAAGAGGTAGGGATTCTCATATTCTGATCAATAATGCTGCAGTAAACTCTTGCATGAGTGGTCCCTGATGACTGAATCATGCCTCTAGATATTCTTACCTTTGTGTGGTATCTTACCACATTGAGACTGGATGTGGTCATGTGACTTGCTCTGGCCAAATAGCATGAAGCAAGCAGGGGCTTGTTAAAACACTATGGGCTTGCTTCTTAGATCAAATATTCTTGGAACCTAGAAACCATCATTCTTTGAGGTAGCCCATATGTCCAGCTCACTGGACATATGCAGTGGCTACTTGGAGGAGAAACTCAAAAGAGAGTTCACATTCACAGCCAATAATCTATACATATCATTTCATTCAAGTTATTTAACTATGTGACAACTTCAGTATTCCATGTGATTCCAGCTGAAGATTTTGACTTTTGTGGAACATTCAGTTCAGTTCAGTTCAGTTCAGTTGCTCAGTCGTGTCCGACTCTTTGCGACCCCATGAATCGCAGCACTCCAGGCCTCCCTGTCCATCACCAACTCCCGGAGTTCACTCAGACTCACGTCCATCGAGTCAGTGATGCCATCCAGCCATCTCATCCTCTGTTGTCCCCTTCTCCTCCTGCCCCCAATCCCTCCCAGCATCAGAGTCTTTTCCAATGAGTCAACTCTTCGCAACTGTATGCAAATAAAATACCATTTAAATCTCTGAGTTTAGAATGGTTTAACAAGTAGCCATAGAGATGTTTTACAGTGCTTGGTGAGTTTTGAAATGTAGATGATGATTTCTAAAAAAAAAAAAAAATCAGTAATTGTAGAGGCTGAATATGAATAAAAAACATAAAATGGCCTCTGACTTTTCAACATCATGCTCTAAAAACTGCACTTACTATTTTTACCAAAATATAAACTTTGATTTAGTTTAAAAACAATAAAAAATGTATCTTGGTTACTTTATTTAGCGTAAAATCTATTCATTCCTTTGATCTTTTTAATTTATAGGAAAAATACATTTCAATAATTCTAATGTTGACATGTCTTAATTCTTGTTAAGAACATCCTCTGCTCCAAGAAATACAAGAGACTTAAATATAGTAAATTTTTGTGAAAAGAAAAATTGAAAAAAATGACCATTTCAAACAATCCCATTAAAGTTTTAGACATAAAAAATTTATCTTCCACTTGTAAAATACATATATTTATTCAATTTTATTCATAGTATTGAATTAAGATTTTGGTGTCCTATGTTTTCAAAGATACACTGATAGCAGATATGATTCAAGTGCAAATATTCTTGAATGATTATCAAATAACAGAAACTGTATTTGATCACATTCCCATTACTAGATAAATTGTAAAATTAGTGTTAAATTCTTCTACCAGGGAGGAAATATGATCCTAAATCATTATAATATAGCCAATATATTTTGACATGTATATAAAGAAAAAAAAAGCAATGATTTCTTCTTGCTATCTACATTTGCCATACATTTTCCATAATACAGAGAATAAAAACAGGGTGGGCTACACTTTACAAAAAAAAATTTTTAAGATGGGAAAAGATTAGTGAAGGCCTAAGACTAAATGAAGGCTCCTGGTGGGTCAGTGGTAAAGAATCCACATGCCAGTGCAGGAGACACTGGGTGGATCCCCAGGTCAGGAAAATCCCCTGGAGAAGGAAAGGTCAGCCCACTCCAGTATTTTAGCCTGGAAAATTCCATGGACAGAGGATCCTGGCAGACTACAGCCCATGGGATTGCAAAAGAGTCAGACATGACTTAGTGACTAAACAACAACAAGAAGACTACAAGAAAATTTAAAAGATGTATTTCTGCTTTATAATGTCCTGAATCTGTAAGAATAACAGAGAATTTAATTGTGGATAGAATAAGGAGTGCATTTTCACACACATCCCCTACCACCTCCCCAAAATACTTGGGAATTTGTCATCCTTATTTCTCATTCGTTTACATTTGTTTTATGTTATTTATAATGCTTTGGGGAAAGCTGTGACTTTTGACAGTTGAAAGTGAACCAAGAAAGAGAGAGAAGAGGCTGCTGAATTTAGAAATATGAATTTAATCCAACATAAACTGAAGTAGCATTCAAATTCATATAATTTCACAGTAAAATTTTGCACATTCGAGGTGCTACCTATCAAAGAACATCTATATTCATCAGGATGTGTCTCATCACAGGTAAAAGGAGTGCATAGCTAGTAATCTCATCATTTGAAATTAAAATCAATTCATAAATAATGCAGATTATTTTCCGAAGAAGCTAAAGAAGCTGCTACCTTACAGCATAAAAGAGGTTTTAAACAACACTTTACAACAGTTAACTTTACTGGGACTAAGAATGCAGTGATTTTATGCATGAATCATTGATACTGTATAGGCATCACATAGATATGAGGGCAATAGAGTAAGTGCCCATATGTCAGTTCCATCATTTTGGATTCCTCCAACCTCACTACCCACTACATTGGCGAAATCAATGATGGGTGATCCATAGTCATCATTAAAACTGAAGAACAGATTAGATGACCTCAACCCAACCAATTTATATAATTTGAACCAGCCTTAATATCTTACACTTAAAAGACTGTTCCTACTTCATTTGGTTCAATTATTTTTGTGTGATGATATAGTACAAATAAATATTTATCTACTGAATTAATGTTCATTGTATATTTAAGTTCTTAACTGTCAAATCAATATGTTCAACAGAATATATTTTTCCCATTTTTTGCTGTTACTTGACTGATATTTTTCAAGAATATTTGCAGCACGTAGCCTCTAAGAATTAAAACTAATCAAACATGTCTGACATTCTTCTTGCTTATCAGATTTGAGAAAGTACATTAGTGACATATAAGCCTGTCATAGAAAGAATTATGTATCCTTAAAGTTTTATTATGAATCAGTACTCATTATAATATAAAGGTGCATTTTGTTAGTTTTTTCTTACATGACCCTGTGCAAAATTTAATGCATCTATAAATATGAATATACATACCATACATACAAATGTACAGAGCTATCTGGACTTGGGTGGTTTTAGGCTAATCTGTGGGAATACTAAGGGTATCTTATGGTTATGCACTAAAGGCAGTGATAGAGGGTCAAAAAAAAAAGGAAAAAAAAAAGCAAGAAGGAAGAATAAAAGAGGAGGGGCTGGAAAGACATAGTCCAGGGGGAAACCAGCGAAGTCTAGAAGCTATGTGTTAATTCAACACTGAGGTGGGGGGTGAGTCAAATAAGTAAGGGCGAGGAGATATTGTGAAAGTAGTGAAACACTGCCTCTGGGGTAAGAGAGGAGAAGAAACAGCCATAAAAATTTAAAGGGCACTAGAAATTTACTCAGATGCCAAAGGGAATCTGTGGAAGAATTTATTGGATTCTCTGCATGAGAAATTTAAAGTTCAAATACAGCATCTCTGGGCTTATTGACTGGTGTGCCAAAGAAATAGAATTTTTTGTGTTTTCTCTATAGACAAACAGATGTATCACATATTCAAGAATAAACACAAACCCACATACTCTTATATACAACAAAATGATATATTTATGATATACAGAATTCTTATAATTTGAACTTGTTACATTAAATATAATTTCTACAGAAGTATTTATAGTAGGTGATTCACTAATGCTACTTAAGAAACAAAATAGTTTATGTAGTAGAATATTCTATGTATCTATGAACCACTTAGTTCATTTGTAGTATTAACTGCCACATAATGGAAAACTCGTCAAGGCAACCATTGCAGAAAATTAAACAGGTGAGGAAGACTTTATTCAAGACTATCGAGATAAGCGGAGAAGGCCAGAGCTCAGTCTGAGCTCGATTCCACTTAAACAAAGAGAAGAATTTTTAAAAGCTGGATGCAGGGACTCTTAGGCCACCTTGAGTAATGGGGCTTACTCAAGGCTATGGTTTTTCTAGTAGTTTTGTACAGATGGGAGAGTTGGACCATAAAAACTGCCTGTCTCATTCAATAAGTATTTCTGAACACCTACCAAGATCCAATCATTCATACACAGATAAAATCTAAAATTTTAGACAAGATTAAGTTAGAGACTTAGTTAGAGACTAAGTTAGCCTTCTGACTCTTCTGTAAGAAAGCTAGCATATCCCAAACCTACCACCTAAAATGGGATGAATGGAAAGCCACCCATTTTTCTCAGGAGATAAAGGTTGAGTCAGATCCTATTTGAAGCTGCCAATGCCACCTATGCTGAATGGCTCGAAGTTCTTCTTAGCTTATAAGCGCCCTATTTTTATAAACTGGTTTAGAAATCTAGGAAAATACCCCATAGTGAAATGAGGCTGAGTTGTTATTTTCAGGGACTAGGATCAAAGTCACGATATAGAAGAGATGTGCCTTTTTCATGAGGCCAGACTATATAGATTACTGTTCTTCCTTTTAAGTGATTCTTGCAGAAATTAACCAGGGTTGCTGCTAGGTTGTTCAGTCTGTATCTTACTCTTAGCAGAATAAGAGTTAATTTTTAAAAAAAGAGGAGAAAGTCTGTAGTGGAAGCCTATGACAATGGAGATCAAAAAAATACACAGGCATATTTTTGATGCAAGAAGGTCCTGGCAAAACCAAAAAATCAGAGGTTAGAGAGGGTCTGAGAGGAAACATACACACATGCATACGTGTGTTGAGTTAGAGTTCAGGGTATGGAGGTTTGAGAAGCACTGATGAGGATCTGGAAGGGAGACACTGGGTGTGGAGGGCCTCACTCTATGACCCTCACTCCCCTTTTTTGACACAAGAGAATGAATTAGGTGATGAAACAAATCTTGACCTCCTACTTTTGCCACTCTGCCACATATGCCTGTCAGGGTCAATCTGAGTTTGGTTTGAAGGAAAAGATAGTTGGGAAACATGGTATCCACTTCTGATCACTCTTTTCCAACAGGCATCCAGTAAAAAGGTTGATGTAAAATAAATAAAGCCCCTGATGCTGAGAAAGATACAGGGCAGGAGGAGAAGGGGACAACAGAGGATGAGATGGTTGGATGGCATCATCAACTCAATAGACATGAGTTTGAGCGAACTCTGGAAGATGGTGAAGGATAGGGAAACCTGGTGTGCTGCAGTCCACCGGGTGACAACAGTTAGACACAACTGAGTGATTGAACAATAACAAAATAAATAATATGCAGGAGAATCTACATATTTACTGGAGGTGTCTCCTAGAAAGCTCAATAATACAGGATACCCTATGCTACCAACAGTTAATGAAAGATGAGGAAGGAAGAGTTAGTGAGGGATTCATAAGGGAATGATGCCTAGGCTGCCCTGGGAACTTTTCAGCCTTTCCCTTTTCTCCTTTACCCCATTGTTTCTGCATTCCAGATTTTTTCACCTTCCTCTCAAACAGTAACATAATTCCTGCGAGCTGTTGATACGATTTAGACAAAAGGTGCAAAAACAAATGATCTGCAGTTCTGGCCTTCTTGATTTATATTCCCAGCAGAGCTTGTTAACACAAAAGGACTGAGTTGGCAATGGAGGAAAAAGTAAGGAAGAAATGTGGCTCGTCTTTGCCCTGTCCCTTTTCCCTGTCCCACCTCCCCACCTCTTAATTCACCCAACAGACCCAGCAGGGGATTAAGATGCTTCTTAGCGATGCACCAACACTTCCTCATGAGCCCAAGAGGCTGAGCACAAGAAATATGAAATTTCTGCATGGAAATTATACAGATGAAAATCAGAATTGTGTAATATAAAATAAAATACAAAATTATTATTAAATGGATATATAAAATGCATTTGGAATAAAAAGTAAGTAAAAATAAAATGTGGGCTTGCCTGGTGGCTCAGGGGTTGAGAATCTGCCTGCAATGCAGGAAACATGAGTTTGATCCTTGGGTCGGGAAGATCCTCTGGAGAAGGAAATGGCAACCCACTCCAGTATCCTTGCCTGGGAAATCCCATGGTCAGAGAGCTTGGAAGGCTACAGTCTATGGGGAAGCAAAGAGTTGGACATGACTTACCGACTAAAAACAAAAAATCAGAAAATAAATAAATACATTCTTTGAGTAGCTCAAAAGGGTACAAACCCAGGTAGGAACTGAGTGATTAGGAAATGCTTCCCTGCAACATATTGACATTAATAGTTTAAGTGAAGCACTACAGAATCTATAAAACAGTATTACTGACTATCATTATCTCGTATTTTCATCTCACAAAAGCTAGTGTTAGTCTGTATTTTCACTTTGACCTCATGACCAGCTCTTTTTTGCTCAACTATTCATTCTATATCAACTCCTCTTAGTTATTCCAGCCTAATCTGGTGGAAACCTTAAGTAACCTTTAAGAAGCAACTGCACACTTGAACCAGCTGTGAAATCAAATATCTTGTTAAGAAAATTGGTAAAATTAGATTTATTCCTTCTTATATCAATCACTATACATTGGTTATATGATGTTTGTCTAGAATTCAATATGCTACCTTATCATGAAAGTCATTAAAGCTTTAAAAGTAAAAAGATAACAGCATTTTTACTATTGATTTCACTTTTTATAACTCAAAAGGAATTCATCTTTAAGGACTTTGGAAATATATTGACCAATACAAAACTGGAAGCATTTTATTCAAAAATATCTTAAGAAACTGCATAGATTTCATAAATGGCAAACATGTAAAAAGAAGTGTAGAGGTATTAGAATACAGCACAGCATATCAGAGCACAGATAGTTCTGAAATATTCATGCACAAACTTCTTCAGACATTGCATGTTAAGAATGTCCTTTTATAAACTGAATATGTGCCAGCCATTATAAGTATCATAAAAACTCACTAAGTGTTTATGATTTCCCTTGAACTTTGTGCTATGTATACTCAGCCGCTCAGTCATGTCCGACTCTTTACCAACCCCATGGACTGTAGCCCAACAGGCTCCTCTGTCCATGGAATTTTCCAGGCAAGAATACTGGAGGGGTGGCCATTTCTTTTCCAGTTTATCTTCCAGACCCAGGGACTGAACCCACATCTCCTGCATCTCCTGTATTGGCAAGTGGATTCTTTACCACTGAGCCACCTGGGAAGTCCACCTTGAACTTTACATGTATTAAATAGTTTAATCCTTACAACCATCCTAAATGGTTGTACTTACCCCCTCATTTTGCATATAAGGAAACAGGGGTCTTGAGGGGTTAATTTAGATCCCCAAATTCCCACAGTCAGCAAGTGGAGGAGCAGGGTTTCTAATCTAGTCAGTGGCTCCAGAGTTCATGCTCTTAAGCACTATAATATTCTGCCTCTCATATCTCCTGGATAATAGACTTTACAGTAGGAGACACATGCCTACATGTGGGGAAAAATGTAAGAAATTTTGCTAGATAATATAATATAGGGGATGGTAGTACAGTAATGGAAACAAAGAACATTAAAGAAAGTGGAATCCAAATGATAAATAGATTAGATATATTAATAGATATATTTCTTAGACAATGTTTTATATTTTATCCAAAGGATAATTCAAAAGAGTCTGATGTAGTCAAGCTTGTATGTTTTACAAAACTCTGGCTAACATATATAGGACTATTTTAAAAGGCATTATGAAAGTCTACTAGACTTTCATTCATTTCTGGTCCATGGAATCTAAGTCCATAACAGGAGTTGAGTTAGATCATCTATAAAATTTTTTTCAAATCTAATATTCTATGTTTTCATAATAAAGGAAAATTTAAAAATATAATAAAGCCATTTAAATAAATTTCTGCTCTTATAATTGTATTGTTTGATAATTTTGTTTCTATGTAATATTCTAATTATAATAGAAATATACAAAATACTTGACTTTTAAATTTAGAGGTAAAGGTGAATATTTTAGGAAGAATATAATAAACAAGTAGATATTTATGTGAAACACTATATATGATGTTGAAAATATATATAAAATATTTATAAATTATGGTCTTTATGTTTTCAGGATTTTACAGTTGGAATGGGATTATTAGACCAACCAGCATGAAATAATAACAAACATCAGGTGGCCAAAGTATTGGAGTTTCAGCTTTAGCATCATTCCTTCCAATGAACACCCAGGACTGATCTCCTTTAGGATGGACTGGTTGGATCTCCTTGCAGTCCAAGGGACTCTCAAGAGTCTTCTCCAACACCACAGTTCAAAAGCATCAATTCTTCAGTGCTCAGCCTTCTTCACAGTCCAACTCTCACATCCATATATGACTACTGGAAAAACTATAGCTTTGACTAGATGGACCTTTGTTGGCAAAGTAATGTCTCTGCTTTTTAATATGCTATCTAGGAGTGGGTGTGAGTAAGTGATCTACATGGAAACAGTCTGAACTAATGTGTGAAAATACAAGATAAGGCAATGTGTTTGACAAACAGAAATGTTGGATCACTGCAGTCAGAGGCATTAATTTCCCTCACACTTTAAAAATCACTGTGGAAATTATTCTCCTCTAAGATATTACTAAGTAAATAATATAATCTTTCATGACCGGTGCCATTCTCACCAGAGCCCAGATTGTGGTTGGATCAATAAGAAAAGTCCAGATAACACAGTCTCTTATAAGCCATGTTAAAGATAAGGACTAAATCCTGAAAGCTAAGGATCACTTACAGTTTTTAAGTAAAGAAATAATTAACCACTTTGGTTAAATCATGAGAGTAAAGTGAAGTGAAAGTCGCTCAGTCGTGTCCGACTCTTTGTGACCCAATGGACTATATAGTCCGTGGAATTCTCCAGGCCAAAATACTGGAGTGGGTAGCCTTTCCCTTTTCCAGGGAATCTTCCCAACCCAGGAATTGAACCCAGGTCTCCCACGTGGCAGGTGGATTCTTTACTAGCTGAGCCGCAAGGGAATGCCTAAATCATGAGAAATGCTGTAGTAATCTACGCAAGAGATGATGATAGTCTAGTCTCAGGAAGAAGAGAATAATGTATAGATTCAAGAAATACTTAGGACTTCAGAAATATTCAGAACTAATGGATGAGAGAAGTGACATTCTCAGGTTTGCACAATCTACTCATTGTGATTGGAAGCCTCACTGGGATTGTCATCACAGAAGGAAAACATGTTTGTGTGTGAGAGATGATGAACTGCACGCTAGATAGGGTAAATATTTCCTGTCTATGGGACATCCAAGAACTGATACCCAAGAAGTCACTGAATACATTAGGAACTGGAATGCCAAAGCGTGAGCTAGATTGAATAAAGAGTGTTGGAAGTCTGGGGCATATATAGGGTCCATCTGTATTGAGTGTAGACAGTGGGAGAAGAAAATTTGCTTGATTAAGTGAGCAAAATTGGGCAAGTTTATAGAGGGCTTTGAATTGTTTAGTTTGTACATAACTTGATGAGCAGCCATGGTGGAGGTGGGATGCATGAGAGTAGAAACAGAAACCCAGGAAGTTGGGACACAGGTTAGGAAACTGTCCAGTAACTGGGAACAATGATTTTGGCCTGCCAACTCAAAGCATGAGGCTATAACTGGAACTCAGTGTGGCCCACAAGCCAAGCCACCTTTCAGAGCTTCATGAACTGGAGCGAACATGGGGGTCATAAGCAGAACCCCTTATAAGGCTAGGGTTATTGCCACCAGCAGAGAAGGTAATGGCACTCCACTCCAGTACTCTTGCTTGGAAAATCCCATGGACGGAGGAGCCTGTTAGGCTGCAATCTATGGAGTCGCTAAGAGTCGGACACGACTGAGCGACTTCACTTTGACTTTTCACTTTCATGCATTGGAGAAGGAAATGGCAACCCACTCCAGTATTCTTGCCTGGAGAATCCCAGGGACGGGGAAGCCTGTTGGGCTGCCGTCTATGGGCTCGCACAGAGTCGGACACGACTGAAGTGACTTAGCATAGCATAGCATATTGCCACCAGGTGTGAATGTCCCAGGGTGAACCATAAACAGTTATGTTATCTTATCTACCATGGGAGCTGGTGAGAGATTTTAATTATATGTTCCAAACCAGGGACTTCACGACAATGCTTACGTGTATTACAATTATATAAATTGAATATCGGAAGAGCCTTAAATCTATTTATTGATTATCCCATGTATTTACAGTAGAAGTACGGACTATTCTGAGGCAAAACCATCAGTTCAGGGTTGTTTTGGATTTGCGAGGAGGGACAACATCTATATTTCAGTGTGTCTGCCTCACGGGCCACCAAAGGGTGTGTGATTCTAGAAAAAGGCCTTTTGAGAAGGCTCCTGATGTTTAGAGAAAGTTGGAAGCAAACGGACTCTGTTTCCCCTTTATTTTCAGAGGATGTCTCTTTTCTGCTAGAGAAAGGATTTCTTTGTAAGAAGAAATTTTAGGCAGAAATCAGAAGATTTTTTTACCTTGCCTGTGCCAATGTTGATCTATGTGCAACCTTACAGAAGTCACTTTTGACTCTAAAATTCAGCATTTCCATTTTTAAAGTAGAAATAATACTTTGTACCTCTCAGACACTGTGTAAGGTTCCATAAAATATTCACAATACTGTACAAACACAGAGAGATGAGCTACATATAAATTATCTTAAATAAGGTTTTCCTCTTTTACCAAAATCTACATTTCCTTATGTACTTAATTTTAAATTAAGCATGGCTTCTACAAATTTAAAGGGTATGTTTAATATTTCCTTCACAAAAAATATTGGAAGAAATGCAAAACCATCCCTCAGATTCTGTATTCGGTTTGGAAGCACATTCTACAAAAGAAAATATATTCTACACTCCCAAAGAGAATGCCAAAAGAACGAGTAAAGCAGTCATGCTGATCCTACCTTTTATATCAACAACAAGAGGAATAAACATTCACACTTTGAACCAGTTTTGAATACAGGAAAGCAGCTGGGGCCTCCACTGTTCTTTCATCACCTCAGGGTGTGACCTGATTATTCAGGAAAAAATCAAATTGACTCTATACCTTTGGAAAGATACATCTACAAAGGAAATAAATGAAAAACTGTAAATTATAGTTTCTCTACTTGAGCAGGCCAAATGATCCATCCTGATCTCAGGGAAATCTCCTATGCTCCAGGGGCGGAGCCCGGTTTCTGTGTGAAAAGGATGAAGTTAAGTGAGAACAGCTGGTAAGGGTTTCATTCTCCCTGATACTTCTTTTTTCATTCATAGACCTACTAAGAGATAAGATGAAGTATTATAAATATCTACATCTAGAACTCTAACTCTCTATACATGTAATATATACTATTTGTTTTATATATATATATATATATATATACACACATACACACACACATACACACACACACATACACACACATATGCCATGGGATATATGAGATATCTAGATATAAATACCTATCAATAGATAGATATAAAGAGAGAGAGAGAAAGAATCCTCAGAGGATAAAAATTATACTTGTACTGATACAATTTTTAAAAGGTTATTAATTATCAATAAATTTAAATCCTTTTTCCCCTTAAATCCACAATTTAAAACCACATATATGAAAATAAAGTGATCTGATCAAAACTGTGGTTCTTTCTGTGGCTTGCATGGAAAGTATGCCTACTGGAAAACAAATGTCCTTATTTTCACATTCTAAGGTTCACATATTTTGAGTGTGCCAATAACACTCCATAGATCCTAAGAGGAGAAAGGAAACTCTTTTCTGGAAAAAAGATAAGAGCTCAGTTTTAAAACTACCTCCCTACAACACTTGTTGATTCAAGTGTGAGGGCCTGGATTTCACAGATATTTGCATCCATGAATAATATTACACAAAGAATACCACCTTCTCCCATTTTCACTGTCTCTTCAAATGTTGAGTGACTTGCCTGAGAAAATTCTAAGGTGTAGTCTCAAATAATTTAATACTGCCCTCTAGAGGCATTATAATAGCATTAAATTTGATACTTATGTGGTTTTATTAAATTTTATTTCTCTAAATTTAAAAGCACAACTTTTAAAAAACCCAAGAAAGATTAATTAACATAAAGATTCCTAAACATTATATCCATTTCAAATTCCATTTATCAAATTATGTATAAAAAATTTAGTAAAACTCAGTAATGAATATGGCCTCAAATAATCTTATAAAATATATAAACCCACTGGCCATGTGTACCTTGTATTCTCCTAGTTACTATGGTTTTTGTTGTGAAATCTTGAAGCACATGGAGAGGAGTGGCAAATATAAAGACACCTTCAGTGAAATCAGGAAATTTAGAAAATAAGAAATATTCCTTTGTCTCCAAAAAAAAAAAGGTTAAAGCATCAATCCAAGAGCATTCTCTTCAGGATCTGAGTGACAGATTTGCTCAAAATATGAGTCTGCGACAAAGAACGTCAAAGACTTTTAGGGATAGATACATAAATTAAGCAAAGTAAATTTGGATTTACTATAACAACAGTTATGAAATGTATTCAAACCTAAGAGGATATTCAGGTAATGGGATTTCTGTGAGGAAAACATCCAGGTAGCATGGACTTTAGATACTACTGAGAGGAAAGTGATAAAAGTTTGAAAACTAAGAAATTTTAAAGAGCTTTATCATAAAACATTTGTGATTTGAGAACTAAAGACTAGGCATGGGGATCTTACTTTAAACGGGAAGTTTCCTGTTTTCTGCACAGGTCTGAAAGGGGAAATTTTACATTATAACTTTTGTGCTAGGAAGCGGTGTGCAAAGCCTGCTGTCTTTACTGTTGGCACAGAGAAAGCTCTTTGGAAAGGAAATGCAGTCTGTTTTTACCATAAGGATGGTTTTCTGAAGTGTTTATACTGAATGTGTTGGTTGTTATCAATATAAAGTAATAAATTACAAGTCTACTGCATGATATAGCAATTTTAGAGGAGAGAAAGTGTTATTGGGAAAAAAATCACTTCAAAATTATCCGTAAAATAAATTACTTCCACTCATTCTTCCATCCTGTTGTTTGCCATCAGTGATCACTCCCATAACATAGAAGCCTTTCATTTTGTTTATCAAGAAATGTCAGGCACAGACTGACATACAATTACAAAAGCAAATATTCAGAGTTTAATTTTGTGAAAGTTAAGCCACTTGTGCTAAATACAGGTATATGTTGAGGAAAGTTTACATTTGAAAATATGTTTTTAATCATATGGTCCCACTCTAGCAAAATCTATATAACTTATAACTTAAACTACACTCACACATACATGGGCTTCTCTTGTGGCTCAGCTGGTAAAGAATCTCCCCACAATGAGGGAGACCTGAGTTCGAACCCTGGGTTGGGAAGATCCCCTGGAGAAGGGAAAGGCTACCCACTCCAGTATTCTGGCCTGGAGATTTCCATGGACTCTCTAGTCCATGGGGTTGCAAAGAGTCAGACACGACTGAGCGACTTTCACATTCACTCATACACGCACACTTGATTTAAATGAATTTCAGAAAGGAAAAAAAGAGCTTCATACTTAAAAGGACTAAATTATTAGACTGAATATGTGGCATTTTTGGAAAAATAGATTTGTAAGAAGATAAATTTTAGATTTTGGACTAAAATATTTAGTTTTATAGGAAAACATCCAGGTAATACAAATATTAGTTTTAAAAGTTTAAAGTTTGGGACTTTCCTGGTGACTCAGTGGTAAAGACTCTGCCGGCCAACGCAGGGGACATGGATTCTATCCCTGGTCTGGGAAGACTCCTGCTGCTGCTGCTGCTGCTGCTGCTAAGTCACTTCAGTCGTGTCCGACTCCCTGCGACCCATAGACGGCAGCCCACCAGGCTCCCCCGTCCCTGGGATTCTCCAGGCAAGAACACTGGAGTGGGTTGCCATTTCCTTCTCCAATGCATGAAAGAGAAAAGTCAAAGTGAAGTCGCTCAGTCGTGTCCGACTCTTAGCGACCCCATGGTCTGCAGCCTACCAGGCTCCTCCATCCATGGGATTCTCCAGGCAAGAGTACTGGAGTGGGGTGCCATTGCCTTCTCCGGGGAAGACCCCACATGCCTCCAAATGACCAAGCCCATGAACCACAACTACTAAGCTCTAGAGCTGGGGAGCAGCAACTATCAAGACCCGTACCCAGAGCCTTTGCTCGGCAACAAGAGGAGCCACCACAATGAGAAGCCCATGCATCGCAACTTGAGAGTAGCCCCTCCTCACCACATCTAGAGCAAAAGCCACAGCAACGAAGACCATCCTCAGCCAAAGCTAATTAAGTAAATAAATAAACAAAAGCTTCAAATTCAGGCATTCATGTTTTCCCTCTCTCCTTTCTGGATTGCCTTAATTAACCACTCAATCGATATGGCAAGGTCTAACAAAGTTTCAATAAATATAATGTTAGGCTCACTAAGGGAGGTTAGACTTAAACATACCCATATTATTTATATAGTAAAGTAAAATAACAAAGTTATAAATAAAAGTAACATGAGTGGTAAAGGATCAAAAAATTCTTTCAATTATTTTCAAGTAGGTCAGTATTAAGATATAGGCTAATAACTTTTTAAAAAATCAAAAACGTTTATTTTCTAGGAGTATAGTGAAATGATGCATATAACCACAAAGAGATTATGATGACAAAATGAACCAGGATTGGTGGACAGGTGTTAATATGTTGCTGTATGCAAACAATGCAAACAATTCTGAGGGTGCATGACACTGAGAAGACAATGGGAAAATGCAGATGAGAAGATCTGTGTGTTCATCCTGCATATATCCCAAGGGTTTCTTGAAGGGATAGTGAATAACATACTTCCATCAAGATATTCTACATCTTCCAAAATTATTCTTTAAATAATAAGACTTATGAGGTGAAACTGCCTAAAGCAATCATTTTATGTGAATGAGATAATAAATTTTACCAGCCAGTCAAGATAAAAATCATTTATTTGAAAATCAAAATTTATTTCAACTTCTGGAAACAAAAGACAATAAAGACAACAAGATTATCAAGAACTGTGTATATTGGAGGGTAGGGTGAGGGTTGTTGGTGTATGTCCTTGAAAGTCTCATTGATCAGATCAGATTAGATCAGTCGCTCAGTCGTGTTCAACTCTTTGCGACCCCATGAATCTTTGCGACCCCATGAATCACAGCACGCCAGGCCTCCCTGTCCATCACCAACTCCCAGAGTTCACTCAAACTCATGTCCATCGAGTCAGTGATGCCATCCAGCCATCTCATCCTCTGTTGTCCCCTTCTTCTCTTGCCCCCAATCCCTCCCAGCATCAGAGTCTTGTCCAATGAGTCAACTCTTCGCATGAGGTGGCCAAAGTACTGGAGTTTCATTGATACAGCTATTTTTAAAAATGTGATGACATTTCAAATTAGATAGTATTATAAGTAAACATAAAAATAAGTCACTAATTCTGGAGTGATACTTCAAATACTGCAAATACATCTTTTTTTTCACTATAGCTAGCACACAAACAATACCTTTTTGTTCATAAAAGAGAATTAGAAGTTGTTTTAGGCACTGATTGTTTTATACTTTTATCTCAAAATTTGTGCACTAAGATCTTTTTTATTTATCCCTATACATTCTGAATATTAATAAGCAAAAAAGCATTCATTCAATAAAATAAATGATTTATATAGTATCTTAAAAGAACAATTCATTGACATATTTTCTATGTTGTTAAATTTTGAAAAGTATTTGAACTCTTTCTTTAATACTGATCACTATGGTGTCTTTACGTCTTGTTCTTCAGTGTCAGCTATAAAGCTCTTTCTCATCCAATCTAATATCCTTCAGATCTTTTCTTCCCTTATAAACAAGTATAATTTTTATGTAGGATTCCTCCCTTGTTCCCCTCTGTTTCACCTGTTGCTATATGTAGGTTCTTATCTTGCTTTTTCAGCTCTGGGACTCACTGTATTATTACGAGCCCCTATGCAGCCCCAGACATCCAAGCTCAAATTCTGGATCTGCTGCTTGCCTAGGGGAAAGCTGGAAAATTTCCTGAACTCTCTAATCCTCAGAGCTGCTCTGCAGATTAAATCAATATATGGATGCTAATAAAGTATTCCCTCCTATTTTATGACAAATACAGTTGTGTGATGGCTAAAAACATGGTTTGCTTTTCAAAAATATTGTAATAAGTGCTATTTGACTTTTTATAATCTTAGTTTATAGCTCTAGATGACCCTTCTTTCTAAGGTCACTGATGTCCTCCTAAGATTCAAATTTATATGGTTTAATAGCATCTGACTCATCGTTTCTTAAAATCTTCTCTTCTCTTGACTTCCATGAGATCACTCTGTCCTAGTTTTTATTTTCAACCCTAAAAGATTCTTCTCAGTCTCCTTGTCCTCTTATCCTCAGTGCCTATTCTTGCTTTATGTCTCTATGTTTTCTGCTGTTATTATTTTCCTGAATGAGTTTTCTTCTACTACTACCAAGGCCTTTCCCTAGAATGCAATAACTAGCCCAAATTTCTTGCCTGATTTTCAGCCTCATAAAAGTATCTACTGACCCTCTTCGTTTATATGTGCCTGCAGATACTTCATATGAAATATGTCTGAATTCAATTATTCATATCCCATGAAGTTGTCTCTTCTGTATTTCCAGTGTCTCAGAATGGCTCCAACAACCACCCAATGCAAGAAGAACCCTAGGTTCCCTTTCTCATCTTCCCTCTGTACTAATCAGGGTTCTCCAGAGAAATAGAACCCAACAGATGTATAATATGGAGAAAGATGTATTTTAAGGAATTGGCTCACATGATTACAGAATCTTGGCAAATTCAAACTCTGCAGGGTAGGCTAGCAGGCTGGATACTCAGGCAATAGTTGCGATTCAAGTCCAAAAGCAGTCTGTTGGCAGATTTCCCTCTTCTGGGAAGGTCTGGCTTTTTTTCTATTAAGACCTTCAGTTGACTGAATGAAGCTTGCCCACATTACGGAGGATACTCTGCTTTCCTCAAAGTCTGTTGATTTAACCATTGCTGCTGCTGCTGCTGCTAAATCACTTCAGTCGTATCCAACTCTGCGCGACCCCGTAGACTTCAGACCACCAGGCTCCCCGGTCCCTGAGATTCTCCAGGCAAGAATACTGGAGTGGGTTGCCATTTCCTTCTCCAATTCATGAAAGTGAAAAGTGAAAGTGAAGTCGCTCAGTCATGTCCAACTCTTAGCGACCTCATGGACTACAGCTTACCAGGCTCCTCCGTCCATGGGATTTTCCAGGCAAGAGTACTGGAGTTGCCTTCTCTGGATTTAAGCGTTCAGTTCAGTTCAGTCGCTCAGTCGTGTCCGACTCTCTTTGCGACCCCATGAATCGCAACACGCCAGGCCTCCCTATCCATCACCAACTCCCGAAGTTCACTCAGACTCACGTCCATCGATCAGTGATGCCATCCAGCCATCTCATCCTCTGTCGTCCCCTTCTCCTCCTGCCCCCAATCCCTCCCAGCATCAGAGTCTTTTCCAATGAGTCGACTCTTCACATGAGGTGGCCAAAGTACTGGAGTTTCAGCTTTAGCATCATTCCTTCCAAAGAAATCCCAGGGCTGATCTCCTTCAGAATGGACTGGTTGGATATCCTTGCAGTCCAAGGGACTCTCAAGAGTCTTCTCCAACACCACAGTTCAAAAGCATCAATTCTTCGGCGCTCAGCTTTCTTCACAGTCCAACTCTCACATCCATACATGACCACAGGAAAAACCATAGCCTGGACTAGACGGACCTTAGTTGGCAAAGTAATGTCTCTACTTTTGAATATGCTATCTAGGTTGGTCATAACTTTCCTTCCAAGGAGTAAGCATCTTTTGATTTCATGGCTGCAGTCACCATCTGCAGTGATTTTGGAGCCCCCAAAAATAAAGTCTGACACTGTTTCCACTGTTTCCCCATCTATTTCCCATGAAGTGATGGGACCAGATGCCATGATCTTCGTTTTCTTTTCTTTTCTTTTTTTTGTGTTCATCTGCTTACTTTATTTTTTTTTAATTTTATTTTTAAACTTTACAATATTGTATTGGTTTTGCCAAATATCGAAATGAATCCACCACAGGTATACACGTGTTCCCCATCCTGAACCCTCCTCCTTCTTCCCTCCCCATACCATCCCTCTGGGTCGTCCCAGTGCACCAGCCCCAAGCATCCAGTATCGTGCATCGAACCTGGACTGGCGACTCGTTTCATATATGATATTATACGTATTTCAATGCCATTCTCCCAAATCATCCCACCCTCTCCCTCTCCCACAGAGTCCAAAAGACTGTTCTATACATCAGTGTCTCTTTTGCTGTCTCGTATACAGGGTTATTGTTAACATCTTTCTGAATGTTGAGCTTTAAGCCAACTTTTTCACTCTACTCTTTCACCTTCATCAAGAGGCTTTTTAGTCCCTCTTCACTTTCTGCCATAAAGGTGGTGTCATCTGCATATCTGAGGTTATTGATATTTTCCCAGCAATCTTGATTCCAGCTTGTGCTTCTTCCAGCCCAGCGTTTCTCATGATGTACTCTGCATATAAGTTAAATAAGCAGGGTGACAATATACAGCCTTGACATACTCCTTTTCCTATTTGGAACCAGTTTGTTGCTCCATGTCCAGTTCTGTTGCTTCCTGACCTGCATACAAATTTCTCAAGAGGCAGGTCAGGTGGTCTGGTATTCCCATCTCTTTCAGAATTTTCCACAGTTTATTGTGATCCACACAGTCAAAGGCTTTGGCATAGTCAATAAAGCAGAAATAGATGTTTTTCTGGAACTCTCTTGCTTTTTCAATGATCCAGCAGATGTTGGCAATTCTTTATCTAAAAATTGCCTTCACAGAAACATCTAGAATAATATATGACCAAAGACCTGGATAAAGGGGTCTAGCCAAATTGATAAAAAGCCTCTTGATGAAAGTGAAAGTGGAGAATGAAAAAGTTGGCTTAAAGCTCAACATTCAGAAAATGAAGATCATGGCATCTGATCCCACCACTTCATGAGAAATAGATGGGGAAACAGTGGAAACAGTGTCAGACTTTATTTTTCTGGGCTCCAAAATCACTACAGATGGTGACTGCAGCCATGAAATTAAAAGACGCTTACTCCTTGGAAGGAAGTTATGACCAACCTAGATAGCATATTCAAAAACAGAGACATTACTTTGCCAACAAAGGTTCATCTAGTCAAGGCTATGGTTTTTCCTATGGTCATGTATGGATGTGAGAGTTGGACTGTGAAGAAAGCTGAGCGCTGAAGAATTGATGCTTTTGAACTGTGGTGTTGGAGAAGACTCTTGAGAGTCCCTTGGACTGCAAGGATATCCAACCAGTCCATTCTGAAGGAAATCAGCCCTGGGTGTTCTTTGGAAGGAATGATGCTAAAGCTGAAACTCCAGTACTTTGGCCACCTCATGCGAAGAGTTGACTCATTGGAAAAGACTCTGATGCTGGGAGGGATTGGGGGCAGGAGGAGAAGGGGACGACAGAGGACGAGATGGCTGGATGGCACCACTGACTCGATGGACGTGGGTCTGAGTGAACTCTGGGAGATGGTGATGGACAGGGAGGCCTGGCGTGCTGTGATTCATGGGGTCACAAAGAGTCAGACACAACTGAGTGACTAGATATGATCTCATCTGATCTGAGCCAAATTGACACATAAAATTAACCATCACACTCCCTCATCACAAAATTTCTACCTATTTTACCTATTTGTATCTATCAACTTTATCAACTGTCTTCATCCACTCCCTTCTTCTGGAAGCCCATGCTATCATCTCCTGCCTTAACTATAGAAAGAGTGTCTAAAATCTCTGACCACAACCTTTTCCCTCCCAGTCCATTCTCTATATTGAGGAATGACCACCATAGTTGTCATTTTTAAGTACTAAATTCTGATTATGTTAACAGCATGCTTAAAATTACTAAATATCTTTCCTTCACCTTCTGGAGACTCCATCCTCATAAGGATGATATATAGGTCACTCATGATCAGATATTTGAATTTATTCCATTCTTGCTTCCCATCACTCTTCCACAAACCCAGGACTCCAAGTATACTAAGTTACTTGCTGTTCAATAAACAAATCATGTTATCTTATGTATCCATGCATTTCTAAATGCTATTCTCTCTATTTAGACTACTTGTCTAGTTTTTCTTTCTTTGATTGGGTCTCATTTTTGCTTTAAGACTCAGCTCAGTCACCAGCTTCTCCAGGAAGGTTTCACTGGTGTCACAGGAGTGTGATAGCTATCCATTTACTGCTTAACAGGAACAGTCTATGTTCTATCGTTAACTGAGTTAATACATGAAAAATGCTTAGAACTCAGTTTGGCATATAGTAAATGCTCTCTATAGTTAGTTGCTATTATTTTTAACAGTAATAATATATTTTATAACACATTAAATTGTAAGTGCTAACTGATTTGTCCATGGCTCAAAAAATAAAGAATAATAAATTTACACTTGTAACTCCCTAGCTCTTAGCACTGTGCCTGACTCATAGTAGGTAATAAATAAGTGTCACTGAATGAAATAATACTTTTAATATTAGAAATATATGATGCTTCCTGCAAAAAAAAAATTTCCTTGTACAAAAAATTTCAGATACAATGCCAGATGTTCTAAACATCAAACAAGAGTAGGGTAATTTTTCAATGTAATTTTACTAAAAGCCTTCATAAAAATTAAATCAGAATTCATCACATATTTATAGATGTTTTGACATTATCTTCTGCCAATCATATATATATGGTATGTGTGAAGTGTTACTAAGAATACTCCAGGACATGGTTACTGAATGAAATGTCATTAAAAATATCTTAGTATTATTTTTCAAAACTTTCTAAGTAATTTGCAGATCACTTTATTCAAAACCTTACAATGCACATTGTTATTTTATTTCCACCTCATTGCACCACATTTTAACTTTATACAAATCTTCTTTTCTAACTTGTCAATCTTTCTCCCATTCTGTCTCCTAAAAAAGAAGAATCTTATAAACAGTTCAAGTCAGGTTTGTCCCATGCTAACGGTTTAAGAAGACAGTAAGTGATAGGTGAAACGTAGTTATCAACTTCAAGGGTTTTTAAAACTACTTTAAAATAAATGAGAATAACAATTAAATATGGAGGTGCATTTATATTTCCTTAAATTATAAACATTAGATTTTATTTATAATTTATATACAAATATACTTTTTAAAATTGAATAGAATTATAAATAGAATTTTATTGTATAAAATTTAAAATTCAATTGCATTTGCATTTTTCATAAAACTTTCAATTTGGCTTATATTTTTTGCAAATAATAATCTGTTTCAATCATTCTCACCACTGCCTGCACACAAGAATCACCTGGAAAATGAAAAAGGTATTGATATTGTATTCTATTTCCAGGGATTGAGTTCTTCTCAGGTGGGATATGGGATAGGTTTTACAAAAAAAAAAAAAAACAATGGCCAATCACACCTCAGTAAAAAATATACCAGATAATTTTAATGTATGTTGGGTACTAATTAAACAGGTCATTTTTCATGCCTATAAGGCTAGGTAATTATGGGACACTGTTGGCTCAGATCATGAACTCCTTATTGCCAAATTCAGACTGAAATTGAAGAAAGTAGGGAAAACCACTAGACCATTCAGCTATGACCTAAATCAAATCCCTTATAATTATACAGTGGAAGTGAGAAATAGTTTTAAGGGCCTAGATCTGATAGATAGAGTGCCTGATGAGCTATGGAATGAGGTTCGTGACATTGTACAGGAGACAGGGATCAAGACCATCTCCATGGAAAAGAAATGCAAAAAAGCAAAATGGCTGTCTGGGGAGGCCTTACAAATAGCTGTGAAAAGAAGAGAAGCAAAAGCAAAGGAGAAAAGGAAAGATATAAACATCTGAATGCAGAGTTCAAAAGAATAGTAAGAAGAGACAAGAAAGCCTTCTTCAGAGATCAATGCAAGGAAATAGAGGAAAACAACAGAATGGGAAAGACTAGAGATCTCTTCAAGAAAATCAGAGATACCAAAGGAACATTTCATGCAAAGATGGCTTGATAAAGGACAGAAATGGTATGGACCTAACAGAAGTAGAAGATATTAAGAAGAGATGGCAAGAATACACAGAAGAACTGTACAAAAAAGATCTTCATGACCCAGATAATCACGATGGTGTGATCACTGACCTAGAGCCATACATCCTGGAATGTGAAGTCAAGTGGGCCTTAGAAAGCATCACTACGAACAAAGCTAGTGGAGGTGATGGAATTCTAGTTGAGCTATTCCAAATCCTGAAAGATGATGCTGTGAAAGTGCTGCACTCGATTTGCCAGCAAATTTGGAAAACTCAGCAGTGGCAACAGGACTGGAAAAGGTCAGCTTTCATTCCAATCCCAAAGAAAGGAAATGCCAAAGAATGCTCAAACTACCGCACAATTGCACTCATCTCACAGGCTAGTAAAGTAATGCTCAAAATTCTCCAAGCCAGGCTTCAGCAAATGTGAACCATGAACTTGCTGATGTTCAAGCTGGTTTTAGAAAAGGCAGAGGAACCAGAGACCAAATTGCCAACATCCGCTGGATCATGGAAAAAGCAAGAGAGTTCCAGAAAAACATCTATTTCTACTTTATTGACTATGCCAAAGCCTTTGACTGTGTGGATCACAATAAACTGTGGAAAATTCTGAAAGAGATGGGAATACCAGACCACCTGACCTGCCTCTTGAGAAATTTGTATACAGGTCAGGAAGCAACAGTTAGAACTGGACATGGAACAACAGACTGGTTCCAAATAGGAAAAGGAGTATGTTAAGGCTATATATTGTCACCCTGTTTATTTAACTTATATGCAGAGTACATCATGAGAAATGCTGGACTGGAAGAAACAACAAGCTGGAATCAAGATTGCCGGGAGAAATATCAATAACCTCAGATATGCAGATGACACCACCCTTATGGCAGAAAGTGAAGAGGAACTCAAAAGCCTCTTGATGAAAGTGAAAGTGGAGAACGAAAAAGTTGGCTTAAAGCTCAACATTCAGAAAACGAATTTCATGGCTCTTGTCCCATCACTTCATGGGAAATAGATGGGGAAACAGTGGAAACAGTGTCAGACTTTATTTTTCTGGGCTCCAAAATCACTACAGATGGTGACTGCAGCCATGAAATTAAAAGACGATTACTCCTTGGAAGAAAAGTTATGACCAACCTAGATAGCATATTCAAAAAGCAGAGACATTACTTTGCCAACTAAGGTCCATCTAGTCAAGGCTATGGTTTTTCCTGTGGTCATGTATGGATGTGAGAGTTGGACTGTGAAGAAGGCTGAGCACTAAAGAATTGATACTTTTGAACTGTGGTTTTGGAGAAGACTCTTGAGAGTCCCTTAGACTGCAAGGAGATCCAACCAGTCCATTCTGAAGGGGATCAGCCCTGGGATTTCTTTGGAAGGAATGATGCTAAAGCTGAAATCCAGTACTTTGGCCACCTCATGCGAAGAGTTGACCTATTGGAAAAGACTCTGATGCTGGGAGGGATTGGGGGCAAGAGGAG